>NC_092335.1:633560000-633822500 GCF_046630445.1 Rutidosis leptorrhynchoides
AGGCCACCAATAGAACTTCTTGAGATCGTGGTACATTTTCCCGTTTCCCGGGTGAATTGAGTACCTCGTTTTGTGTGCTTCATCCAATACTAGTTGCCTTAGGTTACCATGTTTTGGTACCCATATCCTACCAGCAAAATACAGGGTTCCATCGGCTTTTGCTTCAAGTTGTTTTTCTAACCCTTTACTCATTTCGCCTTTTACGTTTTCTTCTTTTAAAGCTTCTAACTGTGCTGCTTGAATTTGCTTTGTGAGATCAGTACGAATTGTAATGTTCAGAGCTCGAACCCTAAGAGGTTTTACTCTTTCTTTCCGACTTAGGGCATCAGCTACAACATTAGCCTTTCCGGGGTGGTAACGGATTTCACAATCGTAATCGTTTAATAACTCTACCCAGCGACGTTGCCTCATATTGATTTGTTTTTGATCAAAAATATGTTGAAGACTCTTATGGTCGGTGTACACTGTACACTTGATGCCATACAAATAGTGTCTCCATATTTTGAGTGCAAAGACTACTGCTCCAAGTTCCAAATCGTGCGTTGTATAGTTCCTTTCGTGAATTTTTAATTGTCATGAGGCGTATGCGATAACTTTTGTGCGTTGCATCAATACACATCCTAAACCTTGGCGCGAAGTGTCACAATAGATCACGAAATCATCATTTCCTTCCGGTAATGACAAAATGGGTGCAGACGTTAACTTCTTCTTTAATAGTTGAAATGCGGATTCCTGTTCCGTGGACCAATCATACTTCTTTCCCTTTTGAGTCAATGCAGTTAAGGGTTTGGCGATTCTAGAGAAATCTTGAATGAATCTTCGGTAGTAACCAGCAAGACCTAAAAATTGGCGGATTTGTGTTGGAGTCTTCGGGGTTTCCCATTTACTAATGGCTTCGATTTTGGCGGGGTCAACTTTAATTCCATGTTTACTGACAACATGGCCCAAAAATTGTACTTGTTGTAACCAGAAATCACACTTCGAAAATTTTGCGTACAGTTCTTCTCTCTTGAGTATTTCTAGTACCAGTCTTAAGTGTTGGTCATGTTCTTCCTTGTTCTTCGAGTAAATCAATATGTCGTCGATAAAAACAATGACAAATTTGTCTAAATACGGTCTGCAAATGCGATTCATTAGATCCATGAATACTGCTGGGGCATTAGTCAATCCAAAAGGCATGACTAAAAACTCATAGTGACCGTAACGGGTTCTGAACGCGGTTTTAGGAACATCTTCTTCCTTCACTCTCAACTGATGATATCCGGAGCGTAGATCAATCTTAGAATAAACACTTGATCCTTGCAATTGATCAAACAAATCATCAATCCTCGGTAATGGGTACCGATTCTTGATCGTTAATTTGTTTAGTTCTCGGTAATCTATGCACATTCTCATGGATCCATCCTTCTTCTTGACGAACAGAATAGGAGCACCCCAAGGTGAAAAACTGGGACGAATAAATCCACGGTCCGATAATTCTTGTAATTGGCTTCGTAATTCTTGCATTTCTGAAGGTGCAAGTCTATATGGGGACCGGGCTACAGGTGCGGCTCCTGGTACGAGATCAACCTGGAATTCTACACATCTGTGTGGAGGTAGCCCTGGTAATTCTTCTGGAAATACTTCGGGATATTCTTTCACAACTGGTACGTCGTCGATGCTTCTTTCTTCAGTTTTAATTTTCTTCACGTGTGCCAGAATAGCATAACAACCTTTTCTTATCAGTTTCTGGGCCTTCATACAGCTGATAAGGTTCAGCTTCGAGTTTCTCTTCTCCCCATAAATCATGAATGACGTTTCATCCTTACGAGGGATGCAGATAGCTTTCTCAACGCCAACAACTTCCGCTCTTGTTTTGGACATCCAGTCCATGCCAATGATTACGTCAAAACTTCCTAATTCTACGGGTATCAAATCGATTTTGAATGTTTCGCTAGCAAAGTTTATCTTACAACTACGGCAAATTTTATCAAGTTTTATTAGCTTACCATTAGCTAACTCTACAGTATGGTTGTCATCTAGAGGTAACAATGGACAGTTTAGCCTAGTGCAAAAGTTTCTACTCATATAACTTCTATCAGCACCCGTATCAAATATAATGTAGGCTAATAGGTTATTAATGGTAAACGTACCCGTGACAAGATCAGGATCCTCACGCGCTTCACTGGCACTAATATTAAATGCTCTCCCACGTGCAGTTCCTTTGTTCTTTTCCTTATCAGGGCATTGATTTATAAAGTGACCAGACTTCCCGCATCCAAAACATTTCTTGACATCGGTCGGTTTTGTCTTTACTTCAGAAACGGTGGCATAACAATCTTTCGCCACATGTCCTTTCTTGTTGCACTTATCACAGACCACTTGGCAATAACCTGCATGATGTGTGTAACATCTTTTGCAGAATGGATGTGGTCCCTTATAATTTGGACTTGCAGTTGCCCCATCTTGTTTACCTTTAAAAGTTTCTTGTTTCTTCAGGTGAGTACTTTTGCCCTTATAGTCTTCCCATTTCCTCTTTCCTTCAGTTGTCTTGACTTCGGTAATTGGTGCCTTAATCGAACTCTCCGTGATCTGGTCCATGAGTTGGTGTGCCATACTGATAGCTTCTTGCATCGTCTTTGGTTTGGACGATGTAACATTTCCTTTGACATTGATTGACAAACCGTCAATATACATTTCTATCTTTCGTTTCTCGTTTGGCACTAATTCGGGACACAACAAGGCTAGTTCCATGAAACGCTTTTCATAGTTGGTGAGATTCGCACCAACAACCTTCAGATTACGTAACTCAGATTCCATTTTTCTGATCTCGTTTCGAGGACAGTACTCCTCGATTAGCATCTTTTTCAGTTCTTCCCAAGAGATATCGTATGCCGTATCTACTCCTTCTGCTTTAGCATAATTGTTCCACCAAGTAAGTGCACCGTCTTGCAACGTGCACGAAGCATACTTTGACTTGTCTCCGTCCGCACAATTACTGATTTTGAAAACGGACTCCATCTTTTCAAACCATCGGGTTAGACCGACTGGTCCCTCGGTTCCACTAAACGTCTGTGGTTTGCATCCTTGAAAATTTTTGTATGAGCATCCGTTTCGTGGGTTTGTGTTCACGGTTGCTGCTTCGGATGCTGATTTTGCTGCCTCAGCTGCAGCAATTTTGTCATTCACACGTTTCTCGACTAGTTCCTCAATCTCAGCATCCGACATTTGAGACATGTTTCTTCAATAAACATTTAAGATAATTAATCACGTAGAATATTATAGATAAAATGAATTGTCAATAGTTAATCGTAGCATATTAATAATATGAACCAATTATTATAAAAGCCTTTTCTTCTTATTAGCATTTTATAATTATTTCTAGGGTATTACCTACCCGTTAAGTTCATACATAATAGCTAGTACAAGGAATTAACTACTAAAATCCTAATAATATTCCACTATGAAAAATTATAGCGAGTTACTACGTTATTATGTTAATAATAATAAGAAGTAGTAATAATACAAATAATCATTCCATGCATTTATTATTAATAAACCAAAATAATACAATACCATACAATACCGATATTTTACATATGCTTATTCTACATAACAAGATAGAGTAGCACACATAAGCAATAGAATAGCGCATGGAAGATTTATGGTTGCGAGGTCGTTTATTCAGAACTATCAGAAGCTTCTTCCCATTTGGTTCTCTCTGCCAATTGTTTGTGTGTCCATGGTCCGACAGAAATTCTAGCAGTGTATTTAATTTTTGGTTGGGGTTTTGAGGTACCCGTTGCCTCCCTGGGTTTAATACAATAAGGGTGGTTACGGATCGAATGATCCTGTTCCTTTTTAATAATTAAGGACTTTTTATTTTTGTGGTTGTTTTTATTATCTATAGCAAGTTGGAATTTCTCCTTAGTGACTTCTTTTATTTCATTAGCGAAATCCTCTTCCTCACTGATCTCATCTGATGATGAACTGTCTGAGTCATGTGTAGGAGAATATGATGACGAACTGTCTGAATCATGTATACGAGAATATGTACCGGTGGTCATGATCCGGTGTCTGCAAGGCGGAATCGGCACAACCCGCTCGTCGGCGGTGTATCTGACCCAGTGTCCACGTTCGTTAAGAAATGGACGACCCCCGTTTATCCCAGGGCTCACGGTACCATCGAAACGATATTGTGGCTCCGGGAAACTAGGGCTGGGTGGAGCTGAGACCTCCTTTGGGTTTACCCAGAGTTGAGATTCCCCAGCTAACACAATTTCTTCTGTAATTGGAACGCCCTTTTTAGTTGTGGAGATGATAGACTCACTATCCGATTCAGAGTCATGCAAAATGATGGGATTAGAAGAAGTCATCTATCACATAATTGAAACAACAATTACGTTAGCATATAAATATATCATATATAGTGTTTTTGACAAAATGATAAGCAAAAATCAGTAAAACAGATATGGTCATAGTCCAGACTCACTAATGTATCCTAACAATTACCAGTTAAACACACTAATGAAATTTCTGGTTCCCTATGACCTCAAGCTCGGATACCAACTGTGAAACAGTGGGGACAACCCGTCCCACCCAGTGCCTTCCCAGCTAACCGCCTGGTGACCACTGAGTGTACCTCAGACACTGATTTTACGGCCTGCCTCTCGGCAAAAGCCAACCCGTAGGATCGCGAGGAGTAAGAGCCAATGCTTCATCACAGGTAACACTGTGAGAACCTCCTCTATGACTAACCTGCCCTAACTGGACGGCATTATACCAGCTCTGATACCAACTGTAACAACCCGTCAAAATCGCTATTGACGCGGTACGTTATTCATTGATTTCACAGTGAGGTTTTGACCTCTATATGATACGTTTTGATAAAAATATTGCATTCATTTAAAATAGGTGACTTTCTAAACATAGAAAGTTATAAACAAGTGGGCGATTACTTAAGTATAAGTAAATCCCCAGAAATACACAAGTCTTTATCTTACAGGTTGACATCACAGTCAAATTATTTATTACACAACGTAGTTTTGTTTCGAATGCAATAAAGTTTGAACAAAGCATGTGAGACTCCATGCAAGAAACAAGCACATCATAGCGGAAGCAGTCTAAGGACCTGAGAATAAAACATGCTAAAAAGGTCAACACGAATGTTGGTGAGTTATAGGTTTAATTGCTCGAGTCATAAGCATATAAAGATGGACCACAAGATTTCATCAAAAGTTTATCAATAGGTTCTACGTAACAGAGCACCCTGGTAACTAAACTTAACGCTATAATAACAATTACCCTATTCGTTTTAATACACGCAAACCAACGTGTCATAAACTCAAATAACATACGTCCGTTAAAAGGCTAGCGCTACTAGCTCGGACGGGGATGTCAAGCCCTATGGATCCATATACAATTATTCGCGCCCACCAGTCCATATCCTATGTACTGGCAGCTACTAGTTACCAAAGCTAAGGGATTTCCGGTTTAACTCAGTGTAGAATTAAATTAGTAAATACTTGTGTCCATTGCGTATAAATAAAGTGCATGTATTCTCAGCCCAAAAATATTAAAAACATTTAAAAGGGGATCTATAAACTCACGGTTCAATATTGAGGTTCAATATTGTAGGCAAATTGCATAGACGTAATGATGGTAGACGACTGTATGGTTGGCCTTGGATTCGAGAACAATACCCCGAACAATACCCAATATTTCCTTAGCTTAAAACGGCTTGAAACCCGAATTAAAATACCCTCGTATATACCTTATTATTATTAAACTTAAATTTAAATTTAAAATTATAATATAAATATCGATTACAGAGAAAAATTTATGAATATGTTCGTCGAGCAAACTGGTGTATTTATAATACTTTTTCATTTACTGTAGCTCATGCGATCGCATGAGTTTTCAGTGTTTTTGCCATGCGATCGCATGGCCGCCTTATCCGTTTTTGTTTGCTAGTTCGTCGACATCAAATAGTGTACTGTAGCAAATAGTGTGTACTGTAGCAAATAGTGCTTTACTGTAGCAAATAGTGTTTACTGTAGCAAAGTCGGTTTTACTGTAGCAATTCACTGTAGCAAAGTCGGTTTTACTGTAGCAATTCACTGTAGCAAAGTCGTTTTCACTGTAGCTACTGTAGCAAAGCCGGTTTTACTGTAGTTAATTTATTAATTTGAAATTTTCTGGGTCATCACACAGCATCTGAGAACAAATGCGGGTACTTCTGCTTCATCTGATCTTCACGCTCCCAAGTGAACTCGGGACCGCGTCTGGCATTCCGTCTAACTCGAACGATAGGAATCCTACTTTGCTTGAGGGTCTTAACCTCTCGATCCATAATCTCGACAGGTTCCTCAATAAAATGGAGTTGTTTATCAACATGAAGTTCATCAAGAGGAATAGTCTCATCGGCCTCGGCCAAACACTTCTTCAAATTCGACACGTGAAAAACGTCGTGAATAGCACCGAGTTCTTGTGGCAATTTCAAACGATAAGCCACGGGTCCAACTCTCTCAATAATCTCAAACGGTCCAACAAAACGAGGATTCAACTTCCCCTTTTACCAAAACGTATCACGCCCTTCCAAGGTGATACCCTCAACATAACACGATCACCAGCCTGAAATTCAATATCGTTCCTTCTCTTATTAGCATAACTCTTTTGCCGACTTCTGACGGTTCTTAATCTTTCCTTAATCTGTACGATCTTCTCGGTAGTCTCATGAATAATTTCTGGACCTGTGAGTTGAGCATCCCCAACCTCATTCCAACAGACAGAAGACCTACACTTTCTACCATACAGAGCTTCAAACGGTGTGGCTTTAATACTTGCATGATAACTTGTTGTTATAAGAAAATTCAGCCAACGGCAAGTATCTATCCCAACCATTACCAAAATCAATTACGCATGCCCTCAACATGCCTTCCAACGTTTGGATGGTCCTTTCATTCTGACCATCCGACTGTGGATGATAAGCGGTGCTCATATCCAATTTAGTTCCCAAAGCATCTTGTAAGGACTGCCAAAACCTCGATGTAAATCGACTGTCTCGGTCCGAAATAATCGATACGGGAACACCATGTCTCGAAACAATCTCCTTCAAATACAAACGAGTAAGCTTCTTCATTGAATCTGTTTCCTTAATTGGCAAGAAATGAGTTGACTTAGTGAGTCGGTCAACAATCACCCAAATGGTATCATAACCACCCACAACTCTCGGTAACTTCGTAATAAAGTCCATCGTAATACCTTCCCACTTCCACTCGGGAATTTCAGGTTGCACCAAAAGTCCTGACGGTTCTGATGTTCAGCTTTAACCTTAGCACAGGTCAAACACTTAGCCACATCAGCCTTCAAATGAGGCCACCAATACAGCTCCTTAAAATCGTGATACATCTTTCCTGAACCAGGATGAATAGAGTACCTAGACTTATGAGCCTCATCTAAAACAAGTTGTCGCAAATTACCAAATTTCAGAACCTAAAGACGTCCAGCTAAAATACTGAGTGCCATCGGTTTGTACCTCAATTGTTTACTCAAGCCTCTGACCTTCCCGTTACGAAATTCTCCTCCTGCAAGGCTTCTTGTTGTGCCTCAAGAATCTGCCTAGCGAGGTTAGTTCGGATTGTCATATTCAAGGCTCTAAACCTACGAGGTACAACTCTCTCTTTTCGACTCAAAGCATCGGCCACAACATTGGCCATTCTAGGATGATATAAAAGTTCGAAATCATAATCATTCAACGTCTTAACCCGTCATCGCTGCTTCATATTTAGCTGTTTTTGTTCAAGAATATGTTGAAGACTCTTGTGATCAGTGTACACTGTACTTTTGACCCCATATAAATAATGTCTCCAAATCTTAAGTGCAAACACAACAACTCCCAACTCTAAATCATGGGTTGTATAATTCTGTTCATGGATCTTCAACTGACGTGACGCATAAACAATGACTTCCTTTCGTTGCATCAAAACACAACCAAAGTCTTGACACGAAGCATCACAATAGATAACAAAATCATCATTACCCTCAGGTAGTGATAATATCGGTGCAGAAGTTAACTTCTTCTTCAGAGTTTGGAAAGCAGACTCTTGTTCACTCTTCCACTCGTACTTCTTCCCCTTATGCATTAAAGCAGTCAGAGGTTTCGCTACTCGTGAAAAATCTTGAATGAACCTTCTATAATAGCCTGCCAAACCTAGGAACTGACGAATCTGAGTAGGAGTTTTCAGAAATTTCCCACTTCCCAATTGCCTCAATCTTAGCAGGATCAACTTGAATTCCCTGTTTATTAACAACGTGCCCAAGGAATTGCACTTCTTTCAACCAGAACGCACATTTAGAAAAAATTCAGCATACAGCTCTTCTTTTCTTAACAAATCAAGCACTTATCTTCGTGCTCTTGATCACTTCTTGGAATAGGTAAGGATATCATCGATGAAAACTTTAACGAATTTATCCAGATATGGGCTACACACACGGTTCATGAGATCCATGAACATAGCAGGTGTGTTGGTCAATCCGGACGACATAACAAGAAATTCACAGTGACCATAACGGGTACGGAAAGCGGTTTTTGAAATATCGGTTTCTTTAACGCGCAATTGGTGATAACCAGAATGGAGATCAATCTTAGAATAAATGGACGAACCTTGAAGCTGATCGAACAGATCATTAATTCTTGGAAAAGGGTAACGATTCTTAATAGTAAGCTTGTTTAACTCGCGATAATCAATACACAATCGGAATGAACCATCTTTCTTCTTAACAAACAAAACAGGAGCTCCCCAAGGGGACGAACAAGGACGAATGAGGTAAAGTTGCAGCCAACAAAGGAAGAAATATGGAGAGTAACCATATCAGTGGTAAGTTGTTTAAGACAATTCCTTCAAAGGGGATAACGAGGATCATGAACTTCAAAGTAAATTTTCATTACATTTCCGAAAGGAAAACGTACGAAAGGTGTGATGTTTCAACGAGAGTGAACTTCCTAGTACAATGAGCGAGGAAATCTAGGATTCATTCATATTCTTAAATTTATGTGCGGATGAAAAGAATGCGAATCATGGGTTATAAAGAATGGCCGACTCCAGGTAAGATGAATCTCCAAAAATAACTTCGCGCACCTCAAAGTATTGAATCCTAGGATTGATGTTTACGAGGGTGTTGCGGTTGACAACGAATATTGAGAGTAGAAACTCCTCAAACGGTCTAGTGTAATATATATCCATGATACGCACTATAACAACAGTTGGGGTAGAAACCCACCTAGCGCCTTTTCTACAATAAGGTGACCACCGAGTGTACCCCAGAAAATTGATTTATCGGTCCGCGTTTCGGCCATGTCCAACCATAAGAGGGAAAATTTTATGAGCGCAAAGACTTTCCAACAAATTTTATAAAACCGGAATTCAAAGTGGTGTAAGAGTTTCTATCAATGAACTTAATGGTAAGTTTCATCCTTAAACGGAGGATGAGAAGAACTGTGATCCAAACACTCTGTAGAGTAACGCGAAAATTTGATAAAATCGATCAAAGGAGTTTTGAAAAAGCTCTAAACGTTTGACGTGACAACATAAATGAAACGAAGTTCTTAGTAATTTAGAAGCATGTACAACGTGTACCATTTTATATAAAGCAAATTGACTTAGTCAAACAGCTCAATAAATGAGTGGTTTTTTTTAAAAAAAAAATAATTTTGAAGGTATGATTTAGTATATACTAGCCAAAATAGGTGAGGGTAAATTTATTCATTTGAATCCATACGTACATATATGATTTTATAAATTGTATACATGACAAAATATTTCATTACTTCTATTCGCCCATAATCCCGTGAGAACCGCCAAATTAAACAAATGTGTAAAACTCCCGATGATAAACAGAGTATCTGTATTTCAGAGGTTACAAGCTGAAGTAAGATCGTGAAAGATCAAGTAAACGACTTGAATCGTCGTGCAACATTTGACCAACAAATGTTACGAGGTCATGAAAACCAATGAGTTAAATGTTGTTTTGACTATGATCAGGACATAAGTCCTTGGGCCAAAACTGTTCCCGAGCGAAGCTGTTGCTAACAAGCGAGTTATGAAGGGATAGAGCATGAGATAGATAATCTGGTTAAAACGAGCTTCTCGTATATCAACAATTAAGATAATGAATATTTTCCCTACCCATGTAATACATCGGGATTTCTGAATGAGTAGTGTAAAAATTTTCTTTGACTCGCTTTCTATTCCTCATGTCACAATATTAGGACTTCTTTATGAATTAACGTAATATAATCACGTTGGCCTGACGCCATTATATTTCACTAATTCATAGTTCCATTCCAATAGCACTACATGAGGTCAGGACACGCGATCAACCTCGAATTTCCACACAATTTCTCTAAAACAATTTCTTAAACAATGTGCTAAGGATAGCACAAGAGACAAAACATCATAAGTAACGAATAGGAGTAACGATGACATAGAAATGTCTTCGAAGTACCAAAAATCTCTAAAAGTCAAGAATGACGTTTTCTGGTTAAAAACCAAAGCACATAGGCACAACGGCACAAAGGCACGTAATATAACAAGAATGTTATATACCTAAACATAATAGCTAACATTGAAATGCCGAGCATTTAGAAGTCAAGAATGACATCTCACGTAATATAACTCAAACGTTATATACATAACCATAATAGATGACATACAAATGTCTAGAATTTCAGAAGTCAAGAATGACATCCCTCGGTTTCACTACCCGAGGTGTTCTTATAAGGATAAGTTCGCATGAGTCGGAGAATACGTTTAAGTCGGAATGGGAGTTCCTCCCGGATTGAGAATATAATAGAGATGTATGTATGATAACAATATACATACCAATATGATACAAATAATCACATATAATAATATATTATAGGCCGGGCTGTAGACTAGACTCACTAATGCACCCTATTGACTCGGGTAACGACATCAATGCAGCCTAATTCCCTACATCCAACGCTCTGATACCAACTTTAACGACCCGTCAAAGTACACTTGACGACCATCGTTATCTTGGTCCCACAGCTTGATCATATCTCTATATGAATTTAATAAATAACCTTGCATTCTTTATTTAAAAATGATTTCCTATAAAGGAAACCTATCAAAATATGTAAGTTTAGAAAAACCATACATTATTACTTAACCAAAAGTTGACCAAAACCAAGTTAACAACATCCACTATTAAATGTATCAAAATAGAATGCAAGTTAATGTTTAACAAAAGCTGCCATCATAAATATGCAGACTCTCTAAGCACAGCGGAAGCAATCAATCATGAACCTGAGAATAAAACATGCGAGTAACTGTCAACAAAAATATTGAGTGAATTATAGGTTTAATATTGCAAACAATATTTAATTTAAACCATAAAAATTTATGTTTGAAAACATAAAATCTCCCTTTTTGGACCACAAAATTATATGCTAGAAAACATATAAAAACATTATTCTATTTTTCGTGAGCCACCTGGTAACCACTTAACCATTTATTTACCCTTGCCAAACACAATAAATAATATACACCGAACAAGTGTATCTTCAACTAAATACGAAGTACTAAACATTCCGATTATAAATTGCTAGCGCGACTAGCTCGAAATGGGGTTGTCAAACCCGATAGATCTATCCGTAAGATTCGCGTTCACCAGTAGAAACCAGTTATTACAATTACCAGATTAGCAAATATTTTTGTTCGACTCACAATGAATAATTTAAACCAACTTCCACTTGTGTCCAATACGTAAAAATAAAATGCATGTATTCTCATCCCAAAAGATTTAAAATAGAAAAATGGGACTATAACTCACCTTAATAGCAAACAAAGTAACCACACAAATAAGCGAACAGCAAACGAAGTAAAGTGATTAGGAATGATCACAACGCCGACCTATAAATAAAGCAGGTCGATATAAATAACTAACTTAGGTCAAGTCTTAGTATGATAGTTATTGTACATGTTGCAAGTAGACATAGAACAACACTCAACATGCATCGGTTTGATCGAAACAGCGTACGGACACACACTTTCTATTTTTAGAAAGTTTGTATTTTTAGCAGGTTTCCATTTTTGGAAAGTTTCTATTTTTGGAAAGTTTCTATTTTAGGAAAGTTTCTATTTTAGGAAAGTTTCTATTTTTGGAAAGTTTCCAAATTTAGAAAGTTTCCATATTTAGAAAGTTTCTATTTTTAGAAAGTTTTAAGTTAGGAAAGTTTCCTTATTTAGAAAGTCAACAAAAGTCAACTGAAAGTCAAAGTCAACCGAAATTCAACTCAAAAGTCAACCTTGGTCAAACATAGTCAACATTAATTTTAAAAGTGTAAGTTGTAATAATAATATAAGTTATAATATTAATTAAAGTTAAATATGTAAAATTATGTCATAACATAAGTTTAACTAAATTAAAATGAATTATTAAAGTTAACATAAGTTTAAATGATATAATTAATATAACATAAATATTTAATTAATTAATTAAATATTAGTCATAATATAAGTATTATTAATTAGTAATAAATTTTAAATCATATCATAAGTATTATTAATTAATAATGAATTATTAATCATATCATAAGTTTCTAATTATAATTATTAAATCATAAGTATTTAATAATTAAATTATAATTAAATAATAACTAAGCCTTATAATAATTAAATAATTAATTAATCCTTATTATAAGTCTTATTATAACAATCTCATAATATAAGTTTAATACTTACCATAAGTATTTTTCATTAATAATAAAAGTATTATTAATCATAAGTTTAATTAAAAGTTTGATAAAATCATAATTAATTAATAAATGATATAATAAACATGTATATCATAAGTCTTAAATTAAAATAATTACTTTTTATAACATAAGTAATTTATTAATAATGAAATTCATTATTTATATCATAAGTCATAATTAATAACCATAAGTTTTAATTAAAAGTTCATCGGGTCATAACTTGAGCCCCGGGAATTGATTTTCGGCGAGTCTTATATATATCTTCGCCTAACCAACCCACTCGACACATTAGTGTGCTCATGAACACCCCAAGAACAGCAAACAAGTCGTGACTTACAGCCATAAATCAACTTGTAGCTTTAATCCGTTCAAAAACTTGTTTTAGTCATACCGGGTGATCCGTGGCTCGGATTTCGATGACCCGAACATGAAAGTTCATCCCATCATCAATACTAACACACTAGTACACCCTAAAGACTCCAAAACAAAGTCGGACCATACCTGTACCAATTCGTTCTCCCATTTTAATTTCAATTAAACACCATTTTGATCATATCTAGAGCTTCGAGAATCGAAATGACATGAATCCGGAGTCTAAAATTAATGTCTTGATGAGAGGAACTCATCTAAACATTTTAATTTCACTTTTATATCAGTTATACTTACATAAAACAATAATCAAACCGCTGTCCCAAAACAATCAAACCGAAAACATGAATTAACGAGCATTTCTACGCATACAATCAACAATCCAACAACATACAAGTACTATATCATTAACATACACATGAAATCAGTAAATAAAAATGAAAATTGAAAAGTTAGGGTTTATAAGTATACCCTAATCAAAGAACAAGGAGATGGATGATGAAGAACATGAATTGAATCACCCGATTAAGCAAATAACCTTAAGAAATGATGAATAATTGTATAGGAATCATTGGTGGCTGATTTTTGGTGTTGGATGGACCTAGGTCACGGCCTAGGTGAGAGGGGATGAGAGGAGAAAGTGATTTAGGGTTTTGATAAATGAAAGTGTGTGTGAAATGAGAGCAAAATGGACCTAGTTCAATATTTTCCACAAAATGAATGGGTAAGAAGGCCTAGTTCTGCCGAGTTGGATATGGGTATGGGCCCCACATGGCCCAAAATAATTAAATGTATAATAGCTTGTGGCTCGAATGCCCGAACGAAGCCTGATTCGCGAAAACGCTACTACGCGATTGATTTTTCGGAAAGATAACAAATACGCGACGAATAAAATATATAAACACTATATATAATCATATGACATCAAAATATCATATTTAAAATAATTTGGATTTAAAAATCCCAAAAGCTTGACCGTTGGTTTGAAAACCGAAAAGATTCGCCGGATAGAAAATCACGACACGTAGAAACGTACAACTTAAAATATGAATATAAATATTCATATAACACATAATAATTGATATATTATTATTAAAATAATAATATAGGTCATAGAAATGACGTGGCACGAATAACAGTTAACGGTCGTTAAATAGTTAACGGTAAAAGATAACGGAAAAAGTAGGGTCGTTACAGGTCTTAATCCTATGAAGTAGCTAATTTCATATAGGTGGACAAGTCCTGATCACAACCTAGGTTGGTCAATCCTTAAGATGCTAGCATACAAATCTATCGGACTTCCTAGTTTAGTATTATAACAGTAATCGTACTAAATTAACATAATTACGCTAACCCAAACTTCTATCATGGCAACATACAGATTAATTAAGCTATCATGGTAATATCGGAACGCATTATTAAACATAAAAAGTAAGAACACATGTTTAATACAAAAGACAAGCGTTTCGGATAAAAACCTGAAAAGGCCGAAGAAATTTGCCCGAGATCGCAGGAACTCGCCGGGATATCCTCCGAAAAATAAAAGCTAAGCTAACTACTACTAAAGACTAACTAAAAGCTTGAAAATATGAAATGAATTACAAATTGAGTGTGTGTTGGATGGAGAGAGCCCTTTAAATAGACTTGATTTTTGCCAGCAAACGGCTGGCAAGCTGTTTGGGAGGCCGTTTGGCAGGCCGTTTTTGGAGGCCGTTTGATCAGGCAAGCCGTTTATCGAGCCCGTTTACTCTAACCGTTTGGCAGGCCGTTTGCCATACTGGCAGGCCGTTTGGCAAGCCGTATGGCAGGCCGTTTGCTGGCATGGTCAGCCTCATTTCACTAGATCGTAACTTGATTTCTTGTCTTTCACCGTTTTCGCTCTAGAATCTTCGTTTTAGCTCCGTTTTACTTGATTATTTTTGCATCGCCTTCGTAATTACTTAATCTACAAAATCAACCAAAAAAGTGATAATTTTGCCGACAAAGTTTAAATCTTTATTGTTCTAGGGCTTAATATTCGGGATAAAAATGTGACTTTTTGGCCGATATCACCTTCGTAGACGATACACTTGTACACTGTATGGTCCATAAAAGGGTAGATAAAACGAGTTAAGTTGGGTTACCAGGTGCTCACGGGATAAATGTAACAATATTTTTAAGACGTTTCTCAACATTAAATCTTGTGGTCTAATGATATTCAAGTTGTTTTTATTAAACCTATATCTCACCAACATTTTTATGTTGACAGTTTACTCGCATGTTTTATTCTCAGGTACATAAGTGATTTGATTATTTGTTTCTGCTGGATAAAGAGTCTGCATATTGTGTCGCGGATTTTATTTAAACAATTATTACTATTGCATTCACTTTTCATACATTTTATTATTATGCTTGTAGGTTGACTTTTTGGTCAACATTTGTTAAGTTTGGTTTGACTTTAAAACTTTTAAAATGTTGGATTTCCTTTTTGGGTAATCTCTTTCAATAAATGAATGCAATGGTTGTTTAAAAATGTTCATATAGAGTTTTTGATCAAGGTTATGGGACCAAGTAAACGTTGGTCATCAAGGTTAATTTGACGGGACGTTTCATCGACTAAGGGAAGTTGTCGGCTTTACCCTGAAGGTGCCGGCTTGGGCCACCGAACCCGTACACTATAAATAGATGTCGAATTTTATAGTTTTCAATGGACAATTTCGTTTACTTTCTAGGGTTTTCACCCAAGTACGAAAACTCTTAGTTTTTAGGGTTTTTGTTCAAGTTCCAACATTGTAATCAAGTTTCAATTCAAGTTTTATCTTCAATTTACCTTTAAGGTACATGTCTATCTTATTTTATTATTATCCTTTCGTTTTAATTACCATTTTTAACTAATGTTCGTCTACCATTATGAACTAAACGCTCATAGTGGTTGTGTGGACGAAAACTAACTTTGTCTCGGAATCAGATGAAGCCGCTGGCTTCCTTAGTCGAAGCCGTCGGCTTGACTCAGACAAAGCTGCCGGCTTCATGCTTCATTCTATGCAGTTCCTGGTTTTCCAGATCTATATAAATTGAGTTTTTGTGATGATTATTTAAACTATTTTGAATGTGTTATGTTTTAATACACTTGTTTGCCATGTTTAATGATTAAATAACATAATTTTAGGGTTAATTAATACTTAATCCAATGATCTATTATTCGATTCACTTTACTTGTTTAGATCTAATCAATCAAACTTGGTAATTGGATTGCATGCAACTAGGTTAAACAACATTAGTAGTAATAAAATTTACTGAATTGGAATCACGCTTATGTAATAGAATTTAATATTGTTAGGCTTAGTTGAAGATCCTTTGTTTGAATGTGCTTACTTAATGATTGCATGAGAACTTGGTAAAGATTCGCTTTGAACTAGTAACTTGAGTTAATCTACTTTAGTTTAATAGTATATGTGTTTGTTAATCTATTTACATGTTAATTAATCCTCATCTTAAGATTAAATTGATATGTATCATGTGATTGAATTGAACACTAAGAATTAAGATGTTAGCTTTGAACATCACTTAGCTAATGTATGCTTTAAGTCCTCCTTATTGAATGATATGCAACACTTAGCTTAAGCGTTTAGGGATAATAGTTCGCCTATGATTATTATCTTGCTTTGTGTTAATATAAGTTATGAAACTTGTCTAATATGATTCCCATAAAATTTTTATATATAAATGTTTATGTTAATCTTTATTCTTTCTTTCTTAATAGTTTATTATTCAATTCATTAAGAACGTACCTTTAATTATCTCTTCCTAAGATATAATATAGGGATGGCAAAAAAACTCGTATCCAATGGGAAAACTCGAAACCCGATATAACTTTGGGATGGGTTCGGGCCGGGTAAATACGTCTAGGGTCGGGTATGGGGATAGTTTTCAATTTTTATTGGGTTAGGGTCCGGGGATGGTTTTAGACACAAATCCGATTACCCTCCCCGTATACCCGAAAAAAGACCCGAGTTCGTATACTCGGCCCGTTTACCCGATTACTCGGCCCGTTTACCCGATTATTGAGCCTGTATACCCGAAAAAGACTCAAATAACCATGGGATAACTCAATTATCCAATAGTTCATAAGTAAATGGGGACCTGAATACCCGTGGGGAAACTCGATTACCCGCTACTTAGTAACTAAATGGGGACCCGAAGGGTTATAGTCCGGGTTTGGGACGGGTTTTTCTAATCGGGTTCGGGTTTTGGATTACCTAAACCCGGACCAAACCCAACCTGATGTCATCCCTAAGATAATATCCCAAATCTTAACAACAACCGAAAACCTAAAAATTATACTTCTAGTTCTTTAATAAAAGCTAGACTACATAATAAACCAACTTAAAACCGCATGTACGCTCTTTTGGGACGATAACCTAAAATACTACATCTGATCGGGTCTTGTTGCTCATTAGGGTGTTAAAAGTGAATTAAAAAGGTTATATAAATTTAAAAGTTTCAAAAGGCAAATTAAGCACTACACACTTTTGCACATCAACTTTTTGGCGCCGCTGCCGGGGAGCGCGGTAAATATGAACATTGGATATATTTTGGTTATTGATATTTCTTGAAAACAAGTGATGACGGTCCTCCTTTAAGGGATGGTTGCTGGGGTTCCGATTTAAAGGCTCATGCTTGAACCTAGACGTTGATGGTCACTTAAGTATTCAAAGATTCAATAGTCTAATTTATGTTCGATTATTTGTCGTTATGCGATAAAAGTTGGTATATAATATTTATATTTATGTCATTAATACTTATTATTATATCTAACATTTTAAATTTTGATAAAGTATTAAAATACTTCCATAATATCTTCGTAATTTTAGAACTATTAAAAGATTAAGGGATTATATTAAAATTAAATTGTCTTCATAAGTTAAAGTCTCAAGTAACGTCTTCTAAAATCTTTCTTTTTATGATTCTAGATCAAATGAATACTCGATCCAAGAACTCCGTCTTAGAGGAAATGTTACCCGATCCCGATATATTATTTAAACATTCTAAAGCCGAACATTGTTAGGAAATTAAACTTTGATAAAGGAAATACTTCTCAAAATAGTCCACAATCTAGTCCACCTTCTAGTCGTGATTCTAATTATTTGGGATCTCTTTTTGATTAAGACACTGAAATGGCTAATAAAAATTCTTTGGAAGCGTTAATGAAAGCGGGTCGTGAAGGGTTAGGTCATGGTATTACTCAACCGTCAATTACGTGAAAATTTGATATTAAGGGTCTCATCTTTAATTTAATTGAAGATAATCAATTTAGGGGAACTCATAAGGAAGATGTAATGCGCATATTCGAAATTTCAAGGATATCTACAATATGTTTAATATCTCTAATGTCGAAAACAATATCATTTACCTTAGTGTATTTTCGTGGTCGCTGAAATATGAAGCTAAGGAGTGGTTAAATTCGGTACCCGAAGGAGATATTGATAGTTGGGATACTATGGTTGAAAGTTTTTTAACTCGTTTCTTTCCTTCCTTGAAAACTATTACGCTACAAACCGAAATCTCTAACTTCCGTCAAAAGCATAACGAAACACTTTATTCTACATGGGATAGATTTTGCCAACTACTAAGGGGATGTCCATAACACGGGTTAAATACTTTTTAAAAGGTGACTATATTCTATAAGGGTTGTGACATAGCTACTAGAAGAGAGACTCGGCTAGGGGTAATATCATGAGTAAAACTGCTATTGAGGCTAAGTTGTTGATTAATAAGTTAGCTACCCATTCTCATGAATGGCACCAAGACATAGATATTTCTCATTTTGTCAAATGTGTGAGTTATGATTTCGAGGATACTATTAATGCTATGAATCCTTAGTTGGGTAATTTGGGTAGACAAATAGAAAAGCTTACTAAGGAGATGCATGTAATTAAGGTAGGATGTGAAAAACGTCATGGTACTCATGTTACTAAAGATTGTGTTGCTAGTCTAACTATAGAGAACGTCTCTTATGTGAATCAATATCAAGGGAGAAATTCTAATTATTGTAATAATTATCAAACACCTTATCCTAATAATAAGAATCCACTTGGTTTTTATCCTCTTATAGCACCCTTCATTCCAAATCAATCTAAAAATCAACCCGAAAAGAAATCGAGTCTTGAAGAAAGCATTCTCAACTTCATCAAGAATCAAAATGAAGCTAATGATACCATAAAAGCTCAACTCTCCTAAGTTCAAAATAATCATCAAGATTCTATCCAAAACTTATAACGAAATGTTACTAAGTTATTTCAACTTGTTAAAGGTAAGAATTCCATTGATTCTCATAAACCATAGGAAGTTCGTTTTGAGAAGGTTAATGTAGTGAGAGAAGTAAATAGGGTTGACGTTTATGAACGTGGTTTGAAATATTTATGGGAGTTTGACATGGTAGAAGAGGAGTTTGCTCAAGAAATTAAGAAGTTAACTACAGATGAGGAGGATAAGTCAAAAGATGCTAAGGTTAGAGGGTTTGATAGAGATGAGGTTACCTTATGCATGAGTTGTTTGATGAAGAAGAAGTTAGTGAAAAAGCCCGTGAGAATGATGATGATTCAAGTGAGAAATGTCAGTATCTTACCGATGAAGAAGAAGAGGAGTTGCTACCTCAAATCATGGAGAATTTGAAGGAAAGGGAGAAGGAGGATAACTATTTTAGTCCGTTTTATTCTTTTGAAATTGATGAAAGTCCAAATGAAAGTCCTAAGTTTCGTGTCGTTCGTTCCGATCCGGGAGAATTTCATGTTCCTTGCTTAATTCGTGGTCCAATTCCTATTGTGGGGTTAGCTAATACTGGTTCTAGTATTAATGTCATGCCAATTTTCGTTTATAATCGTCTAGGATTACCATATTTAGAACCCATCAAAGGAATTGTTTGTTTCACCGATAACCGCTTGCAAAAACCTTTAGGGATCTTTATGGACGTTGAAGTTCAAGTTGGTTATGTTTTTTACAAAGTTCATTTTGTGGTCATGGACATGGAAGAAGATCCTATCACTCATTTACTCATGGGATCTCCATTTCTCGCTATTGCTCGTGCCACCATCAATTATGAAAAAAACACTCTAGTAATTCGTTATGGTGCGCTTGTTGAATTCATTCCATTAGTGCCTAGAGAAAGAGTTCCGAGATCAAATGTGAAAATGGTTAGAATTGAGAAAGAGGAGGATGATGATGAGTTTATTGTTGAGAAAGTATTGATGGAATTTTTGAAGGAAGAGTATAAGATTAGTGAGGAAGTGAGGAGGCAAATCTATGATCTAAATGTTAAATTTGAAATGTCTTTTCGTAGGAGTCTTAATACCACATTGAATTTAATAAAGCAAATAAGAATGCTAAATGAGAAGGAAAAAACATAAGTTTGGGGAAAATAAGCATAAGGAGTAATCCCTATGGAAGAACGAGTCGCGTAACCGATTCTATAATCAAAACTACCTATCCACTTATATTTTATTACGATTTTGTTTTTATTCTATGTTTCGTCTAATTTTAATTTTAATCATGAATGTAAGAGCAATATAGCTCATATATGTGTTAAAGTGAAAAGTGATTATTAAAATTGATGTTTTGTGTTATATATTGTGCTATTTAACAATTTTCTATTAAGTTGTCACATTCGAATCCAAAGACTTCAATACTGCGATTATTCTACGATCCTAGAAACAAGTAATATTACTCTTTTCCCCTTATTTACAATTATGTCTTTCATTTATTACACTTTAAAATACAAATCATATGCAAGTGAGGACATTGCATAATCTAAGTGTGGGGAGGGAAGTGATTACTCACTTTAAAATTAATTACTTAATTGAAAATACAAATATATTTAAAATTTCCTATTAAATTCAAAACTTTTGAAAATTTTCAAATTTTTCAAGAGATAAAAGTCCAATATAAGTTAGAAAATCACATGAAGAATAGAATGTATTATTGTTCCCTAAGTTAAATATACAAAAGGCTTGTAATTTTATTTAAAATTGAATTTTCAGTCAATGTAAGATCATATTAAATGATGTGAAATAGAATAAGAAGATTTTTAATTTCACTTTAGTTTGTTTAGAGTAAGTAATGAAGTACCTCATTTTTACTTGAAAATAAATTAAGTTTAAATTATTTACCTAACTATATTTAGCTTTTTATAGATAGTGTTTGTGACTTTTTACTTAGTTCTGACCAAAGTGGTTCCTAGGTTCCAACTTGGATATCACGATCTACTTACTAATATTAAAAGTGCATAAATTCATAAAAATAACTAACCATCATCCATTAATTAAAAATGCTTATGCATTTCACCCATGACAAACCAAAGAAGCTATTATTATTCTGATAATACTTTTAAGAGTTCATATATCATACATTGTCACACCCCCTAAATGGGACCGGGGGTAACTATGACTTACCAATACCAAAAGCACAAGTGTAAAGCGAGAACGACTCTAAATGAGATGTTTTTATTAAAATTCAATGTATTATAGCAGCAGAATTAAATTGTCATTACAAATGAAAAAACTAAAATGTAAATTGTAATTGCTTTAAACGCAATAAATAATAAATGCGGACTCAATAGCAGCAAAGTCCAAGTAGCACGTAATCTTTAGCAATCATTATCTGAGACAAAACATGCTTCAAGTGTCAACCAAAATGGTTGGTGAATTCATAGGTTTATTTTAGTAAACTACCAAAGTTTTTAGACCAAAAGATTTAGTTAAAAGAGTTGATATATCCATATGAGTTGAAGGTAGTGCTGAAGTGTATGATATCGAAACTAAACAAGTTTACCCTATGACACCTTACACTTTTAGTGTCGTTGAAATCATTATTATGTATCCATTGACCGACAGTCACCTGGATAGAGACGTCACTCTCAATAGGCCTACTCACAATAACTAAGTTTGCGTTATGCATAGCAATTAACGTTATCATGGCACATATTTAGCATGAAACATAGCATGGTAGCATAGTTAAAGTTTGAGTACTTGTGTCTAAAGCGTAAAACAGTTTAAAAGCAAGCAAAGATGGGTAAAAATGGTAAAGTGTGGAGAATTTGATAACTCCTAAATTATACAATTTTTTCATAACATTTTAAGGAGATATCTTAGTATTTTAAAGACAAATTGAACACTTAAACACACAAAGATGGGTAAAAATGGGAAAAGGGTAATTTTAATGTTTTTTGTTTGAGATATATTAAACACGATCAAAAATAGTTAAAAGTTGCAGGAAAGTGGTGAAGTCGCCGGCTTCGTGATAAAATCCAGAACCTTCGAGAATATTGGAGAATAACACCAGAATTCGAGAAACAGTATTGAAGCCGCTGGCTAGGTCTAGTTTCGTGTACTTAAAGCCCAAGAAATAGCTAAAAAGGCAACAAAATCAGAAAGATTACGGATAATAGCCTTTATCGGACGGATTTATATCTAATATTGGAGGAAATGTAATTGGTTCTTTTTTTCCATTCTTCTAATACCTCTAAAAATCGAATATCCAAAATTTTGGATTTGAATTTCGGATGGAATTTTTCACTATCCGAATTTTTGAATATCTGAAAATGAACACCCCTAACTAACCTTAGCCATCTATATGGAACCATAATCTCACAACGTATCTTAGATCATTTCTTTCGTTGTATACAATAATAAGAAGTAATCAATTAATACAACAATTCGTTTTTATAAAACCTAAACACATATAGTGAAAATCAATAATAAAGATAAACCTGGACCACTATTACCAATTCCATATTAAAGTAAACCTTAGGTCATCGATATGAAACCTTAATCCGTCCATTGATCTCGAATTGTCGTTGTATTGCCTTACATGACATATATTATGTCTTTATTTAATGAGACGAAAAAGAGATTAAAGGTTAAACAGTATAATAGATTAAATGTAGTATATGTTCGAAAAGTAAGAGAAAAAAAACATGAAAATATTAATTATGCAATGTTATGCAAGTGACGTAGAAGGAAAAACCAAAAAAATCCACAAAAATAAATAAAGGCCCAAAAGTCATATTATGTACCAAAGTATTCATTTTAGTGCATTGTCGTTTAGCCCACTCAAACTATAAAAATTTGAGTGACCATTAGTAGTAATATTAATATTAATATTAAGAGTTAATTATACTATTAGTCCCTGTGGTTTACTCATAATTCTATCAGTAGTCCTTTTCTTTCTAAAGTTATACCGGTAGTCCCTATGGTTTTCAAAACGAACGGCGGCGGTCCTAAACATAGCATCAGTTAACTGACTAACGGAGCAAATTAACTGACAATGGGTTTTGGACTATCATGATGCATTTTAAAAACCATAACGACTACACGTATTATTTTATTTTAGAAAATAATAGGACTAGCGTATAATTACAAAAACTGTAAAACCTAAAATCAAAATCAACAATTCTTCAATTTCTGTAACGACCCGGATTTTTCTGATAATATATAGAAGATTAATATTTACATAATTAATGTTTCCAACATGTTAAGCAATCAAACTCATTAAGATTTGGTTATTTGAAATGAATTTTATATAAACGTTTGACCACCCAGTTTGACCGATGATTCACGAACGTATGAACTTTTATATGACATAATTAAATATATATATATATATATATATGGTTATATATATATGTTTAATAGGTTATAATGATAATCAAGTATCTCATTAAGTATATTAACAATGAACTATATACATAAAATGAGACTACTAACTTAAGGGTTTCGAAACAATATATATATAACGATTATCGATGTAATAACGTCTTAATACTTATGAATCATACTAAGATATATTAATACACTATGTTAACATGATAAAATGATAATTTATTATCTCATTAAGTATAATAACAACGAATTAATTACATTTAACAAGATCGTTAACTTAAAGGTTTCAAAACAACACTTACATATAACGACTAACAATGACTTAACGACTTAGTTAAAATGTATATACATGTAGTGTATTTAGATGTATTAGTACACTTTTGAAAGACTTCAAGACATATATCAAAATACTTATACTTAACAAAGATGGTTGTATTTGTATTCCCATTCATTTCCATCAAGAATTCTACTCGTATTCGTTCGGTATTTGTACCCGTACAATACCCAGCTTCTAGATGTATTTACTATTGGTATATACACTCAAATGATCAGCTCTTAGCAGCCCTCAATTAGTCAACAAACATGTGGGAACCATCATTTAACATCTAGCATCAAATAATTAGCAAAATTACAAACTAATGGAGCCTATATGAAAAGGCCTTAATCACATTTTCAAGAACACACACAAACACATTCATTTTTCAATTTTCTTGCATCAAACTACTCTCTCTCAAGTGTTCTTCCATTGTTCTAAGTGTTCTTCATCATCTTCAACAAAATCTAGCTCAATCTAGTTCATAAATCCATACATAAACCAAGTTACAAAACAATTACTCAAGAACACATCAAGAACACTTTCAAGTTTGCTAGCTTACTTTCAACCTTGCAAATCCATTTCAAGTGATCATCCAATCTTAAGAAATTTTTGTTATTTCCAGTAAGATATCTTTCTAATTCAAGGTAAGAATCATATACAAACTTTGGTTCAATTTCTATAACTATAACAATCTTATTTCAAGTGATGATCTTACTCGAACTTGTTTTCGTGTCATGATTTTGCTTCAAGAACTTTCAAGCCATCCAAGGATCCTTTGAAGCTAGATCTATTTTTCTATTTTCCAGTAGGTTCATCCACAAAACTTGAGGTAGTAATCATGTTCATAACATCATTCGATTCTTACATATAAAGCTATCTTATTCGAAGGTTTAAACTGGTAATCACTAGAACATAGTTTAGTTAATTCTAAACTTGTTCGCAAACAAAAGTTAATCCTTCTAACTTGACTTTTAAAATCAACTAAACACATGTTCTATATCTATATGATATGCTAACTAAATGATTTAAAACTTGGAAACACGAAGAACACCGTAAAACCGGATATACGCCGTCGTAGTAACACCGCGGGCTATTTTGGGTTGGATAATTAAAACCTGTCTTAACCTTTGAATTAGAATCTTGTTTTCTGGGAAAATGATTTTTCATATGAACATGATAACGTGTCCAAAAATCATAGCTAAACTCAAAGTGGAAGTATGTTTTTTTTTTAAATGGTCATCAAGATGTCGTTCTTTCGACGGAAATGACTACCTATTTCAAATCCGACTTGTAACCTGTAAATCCGACTATAAACCACCACTTTTTCAGTTTAGTTTCACAAAATTTAGTTCGTTCCAAAACCATAGCAATTTGAATCACTCAAAACGGAGTTGTAACGAAGAAATTATGGGCAAAACAATATTGGTTAGAATTCTACATTTTGAATTCGGGATTTTTGAACAAAAATCTATACTAACCTTATCCTAGCTAACTTTTCTTGTATTATACATGTATTCATACATATTTCCTTGTACCATACTAGTCTTGGTTAATCGTAAGACACATGTACACAATACGTCGAGATAACTTCAAAGACAATAGTTGTACAGTGGGTCGTGATTAAACCTTAGACAATATATATACAATACGTCAGATAAATCGTAAGACACATGTACACAATATGTCGAGATAACTTCAAAGACAATAGTTGTACAGTGGGTCGTGATTGAGTCTTAGACATTATATATACAATTCGTCGGATAAATCGAAAGACACCACATACACAATACGTCGAGATGACTTCAAAGACAATAGCTGTATCGTGGGTCATGATTGATTCTTATACAATACGTGTATACTATGTGTTGAACTATATATGTACTACTAATTGTGAACTACTAACGTTGGACTGCTAACTTGACAACTTAAATCGTTAAAACGTAAATAAAAATATAATATGAATATAATTCTATCACATTTTGATATATATATATATATTTGTTATAGGTTTGTGAATCGACCAGTGGCCAAGTTTTACTTCCCGACGAAGTAAAAATCTGTGAAAGTGAGTTATAGTCCCATTTTTACTATCTAAATTATTTTGGGATGAGAATACATGCAAATTTATAAATGTTTTACAAGATAAGCACAAGTTCATGAAACTACATTCTACGACTGTTTTGTTATACCGGATATCTGTACTTATTATTATTATGCTTGGTAACCTAAGAATTAGTGAGAAACACTAATTGACGCGAATCCTAAAGGTAGATCTACGGGCACCAACCACCCCCATTTTCAAATAGTGGAAATGCTTTAGTACTTCGAAGGGTTCTTGTCATACATTTGAATAGTGGAATGTATGATGCCAGATATCTTAAGCGCTCTATGTTAAGGTCGGTTACCAGGCGACTCATCGTATGAATGATTTTTGCAGTTGTAATGATCCTGCGCATTTAATTAAATGAAATCTTGTGGCTTATTAAATATTATGATTATTATATAGACATTAAACCTATGACTCACCAACATTTTTGTTGACGTTTTAAGCATGTTTATTCTCAGGTGAATATTAAAAACGCTTCCGCTGTCGTATGCCAACCCAAGGTCAAGATTTGGAGTCGGCATAATTGTTTATATTGTTTAAACTTGCATTCGGAGTGTTTGTTGTAATATATTTGATCATGTTATAATGGGTTGTGTAAAAACTTATTTATTTGAGGAGATTGTCTTTGATAGACAATCTAAAGTATGTCATTAAGACCTTTATTCAATAATAAAGGTTATGGTTGTTTTTAAAAACGAATGCAAGATTTGAAAAACGTCTCATATAGAGGTCAAAACCTCGCAAAGAAACCAATTAATATGAAACGTTTATAATTAATATGAACGGGGCATTTCAGTTGGTATCCGAGCGTTGGTCTTAGAGAATCAGAAAATTTTTCATTAGTGTGTCTAACTGATTTTTGATGCATTAGTGAGTCTGGACTTCGACCGTAATTATTTTAAAAATGATTGCTTAATATAATTGTTGGAAACATAAGATTATTAACATATAAATATTGTAAGATATATCATTCTCTTAACGTGCCTGCTATTATGTGATAGATGACTTCATCCGATCATATAAGCATCTCTAGTGATTCAGATTTCATTTACTTATCAAGTGATTCGGAGGCTGAGTCAAAGCGTACGACTTATGAACCAACCAAAAAGTTAACTTTTGGTGCTACCATTAAAGTGGAAAATTGTTGGGAAAATTGGGAAGATTCACAATTTCCAGTAGAGGTTCCAGAAGAGGATCCAGAAGAAGATTCCAAAGAGGAACCCGAAGAAGAGGATCCTGAAGAATTTGTGGAAATTACCGAACCACAACGTGATTTGGGAAAATCTTTGGCTGTTATACCCGATCCCAAACCCGATGAACCTATTATGACCCAAAATGTTTGTGATCATCCACCTGAACCATCTAAGAAATCAGTTTTTAAAATGACCACTCGTATAATGACTGGTGGTTTTGTTCCCAAACAATTAGCCGAAAGAACCAATTGGGAGGAATTGGAAAAAGAACTATCCAAACGAAAATCCAAACGTTTGGCCGAGAAAGAAACAACGTCAACATCTAAGAAATCTCGCCGTTCTTGAACCATCGGCAGCTATCCTGTATTCCATGCATTGTGAAATATGTATCATATTGTGTGTTTAAGTTTGTAAGAAAATCCGCAATGTAATTTTCCTTATGATTGTATAATAATAAGAATAAGCATGGAAGGTTTATTATTATTATTACAACTTATTATTACGTAGTAACGTAATAACTTACCATAGTTTTTCATATTAGAATTTTAGTAGTTAAATTGTGTGTTAGCTGCTAAGTATGAACATTATTACAGTTATAAAACGCTAATATGAAGAAAAGGCTTTTATAATAATAAGTTCATATTAAGCTACAAAATACTTTTTGGCTACTTCTAAAAATTCTATATGATTAACTCATTCGGCTATTTTTGAAGGAAATGGCTCCTCCAGCTACTAGACAACGACAACTGAACACAGAAGAACTTCAAGCTTTCGCTGCAAATATGGCTGAGTGGTGAATGCAATGAACAACAATAACCAATCGGGTTCCAGCAGTGGAGGAAACAATGGCAACCGGATTGGATGTTCCTACAAAGCTTTTATGGCCTGCAAACCCAATGAGTTTGAAGGAACCGAAGGACCCGTTGGACTAAAGCGGTGGACAGAGAAGGTTGAAGCCATGTTCGCAATCAGCAACTGCGCAGAAGAGGATAAAGTTAAGTATGCCACACATACTTTCAGGGGTACTGCTTTGACATGGTGGAATACCTACATGGATTACGTAGGACAGAATACTGCCTACGCACTTCCATGGTCCGCCTTCAAGCACATGATGAAGAAAGAGTACCGTCCCAGAACTGAAATCAACAAGCTCAAGGAAGAGCTTAAAGCACTGACAACCCAAGGGTTAGACGTCATTACCTACGAGCGACGTTTCAACGAACTGGTTTTAATGTGTCCTGGAGTATTTGAGGATGAAGAGGCAAAAATTGAAGCGTTCATAAAAGGGTTGCCGGAACGAATCCAAGAGCATGTAGGTGCTAACGACCCTGCAACAATGCAGAAAGCGAGCCGTATAGCCCACAAATTGATAGGCCAAATTACAGGAAGGATAAAAAAAGAAGCGGCCGAGGAGGCCATAATGAAACAGGGAAAGAGAAAGTGGGAGGAAAGCAGTGATCAGGGTCACCAGTCCAACAACAACAATCAAAACAACAACTACAACAACAATCGCAACCACCCCAATAACAACAATAATCGCAACAACAACCGCAACAATAACCGCAACAACCATTCCAATAATAATAACAACAACCAAAACTACAACAACCCCAATCCCAACAATAACAACAACAAACGACTCAACAACAATAACCCTAACAACAACAACAACAACAACAACACCAACAACGGCAACAAAAGTCAAAGAACTATATGCCCCAGGTGTGATAAGTTTCATCCGGAATGGTTTTGTAAAGAATTATGTACCAAGTGTAATAGGAATGGCCATATTGCGGCAAAGTGTGAAGTCTACGGACCAAATAGAAACAAAGGAGTAAATAATGCCGGAACAAATAATAACGGCGTTGTTTGCTATGGATGTGGAAAACCGGGCCATACCATAAACCAGTGCCGGAATGGAAATACGCAAGGCCGTGGGAGAGCCTTCAACATTAATGGGGAGAAAGCACAGGAAGACCCGGAGCTTGTTACGGGTACGTTTCTTATCAACAATACACCTGCTTATGTTTTATTTGATTCAGGTGCCGATAGAAGTTATATGAGTAGAGAATTTTGTGCCAAATTAAATTGCCCGTTAACGCCTTTGGATAAAAAGTGTATAGTTGAAGTAGCAAACGGTAAACTAATTAAGGTTGATAAAATTTGCCGAAATCAGAAAATTAGTTTAGTTAGTGAAACGTTTGCAATTGATTTAATACCGGTGGAATTGGGAAGCTTCGACATAATTATTGGAATGGACTGGATGTCCAAGGTGAAAGCCGAAGTTGTTTGTCATGAGAAGGCGATTCGCATTCCGAGAGAAGACGGATTACCCTTAATGGTGTACGGAGAAAAGGGTAATGCCAAATTAAATCTTATTAGTAGTTTGAAGGCGCGCAAACTAATAAGAAAAGGTTGCTATGCCATACTAGCACACGTTGAGAAGGCTGAAAAAGAAGAAAAGAAAATCGATGACGTTCCCATTGCAAGAGAATTTCCTGAGGTGTTTCCGGACGAATTACCGGGACTACCTCCACACCGATCCGTTGAATTCCAAATAGATCTTGTACCAGGAGCTGCACCAATAGCTCGTGCTCCATATAGACTTGCGCCCACCGAAATGAAAGAATTACAAAGTCAGCTACAAGAATTATTAGAACGTGGTTTTATCCGACCGAGTACGTCACCATGGGGAGCTCCAATTTTGTTCGTTAAAAAGAAAGATGGGTCTTTTCGCATGTGTATCGATTACCGTGAGTTGAACAAAGTCACCATTAAAAACCGATACCCTTTACCCCGAATCGATGACCTATTCGATCAACTCCAAGGTTCGAGTGTATACTCCAAAATCGAATTAAGGTCGGGTTATCATCAACTGAGGGTTAAAGAAGCCGATATACCAAAAACAGCCTTCAGAACTCGTTATGGCCATTACGAATTCATGGTTATGCCATTCGGTCTAACCAATGCACCCGCAGTTTTCATGGATCTCATGCACCGAGTATGTAGTCCATATTTAGATAAGTTTGTTATTGTCTTTATTGATGACATCCTTATCTATTCGAAGAATAACCAAGAACACGAACAACACTTGAGACTTGTGTTAGAGTTGTTAAGAAAAGAACAACTTTATGCAAAATTCTCTAAGTGCGCTTTCTGGTTAAATGAAGTACAATTTCTTGGCCACGTAGTCAGTAGTAATGGAATCAAAGTTGATCCCGCCAAGATCAAAGCCATCAAAAATTGGGAAACCCCGAAAACTCCAACGCAAATACGTCAATTTTTGGGTTTAGCCGGTTATTATAGGAGATTTATTCAAGATTTCTCCCGAGTAGCCAAACCTTTAACTGCCTTGACACACAAGGGGAAAAAGTATGAATGGACTTCGGAACAAGAGGGTGCCTTCCAATTGTTGAAAAAGAAGTTGACTACAGCACCTATTTTATCGTTACCTGACGGAATGGAAGATTTTGTTATCTACTGCGACGCATCAAGAATGGGTTTTGGGTGTGTTCTTATGCAACGGAAGAAGGTGATTGCATATGCTTCTCGACAACTCAAAATTCATGAACAAAACTACACCACACATGATCTGGAATAAGGCGCCGTTGTTTTTGCATTAAAGATGTGGAGACATTATCTATATGGGGTCAAGTTTATTGTATACACCGACCACAAAAGTCTCCAACATATTTTAAATCAAAAGCAACTAAATATGAGGCAGCGTAGGTGGGTTGAGCTGCTAAATGATTATGATTGTGAAATCCGTTACCACCCGGGGAAAGCGAATGTGGTAGCCGATGCCTTGAGTCGAAAGGAAATAGAACCTATTCGAGTAAAAGCTATGAACATGATTATTCATACTAATCTTACTACTCGAATAAAAGAGGCACAACAGGAGGTTTTGAAGGAAGGAATTTTTGGAAGGGAAATACCCAAAGGATTAGAAAAACAGCTTAATATTCGGGAAGACGGAACCAGGTATTTAGCTGAAAGAATTTGGGTACCAAAGAATGGAGATTTGAGGAAAGTGGTACTAGATGAAGCACATAAAACCAGATATTCAATACATCCCGGAGCGGGGAAAATGTACCAAGACCTCAAGAGAAACTTTTGGTGGCCAGGAATGAAGGCTGATATAGCCACATATGTAGGAGCATGTTTGACTTGTTCTAAAGTCAAAGCTGAACATCAGAAACCATCGGGTCTACTCCAACAACCTGAAATCCCAGAATGGAAATGGGAAAATATTACCATGGATTTCATTGTTAAGTTACCGAGAACCGCAGGTGGTTATGATATGATTTGGGTAATAGTCGATCGTCTTACTAAGTCAGCACACTTTCTGCCAATAAAAGAAGAGGATGGTATAGAGAAATTAGCACGATTATATCTAAAAGAAGTTGTTTCTAGACATGGTATACCAATCTCTATTATCTCTGATCGTGATAGCAGATTTACTTCTAGATTCTGGCAGGCATTACACGAAGCGTTGGGAACTCGTCTAGATTTAATTACTGCCTATCATCCACAAACTGATGGGCAGAGTGAAAGGACGATTCAGACACTCGAAGACATGCTACGAGCATGTGTTATTGATTTTGGAAGCAGTTGGGATCGACATCTACCGTTAGCTGAGTTTTCCTACAACAACAGCTATCATTCTAGCATTGAGGCGGCACCATTCGAGGCACTTTATGGGAGGAAGTGCAGGTCTCCGATTTGTTGGAGCGATGTGGGGGAAAAACAGATTACAGGTCCGGAAATTATCCAGGAAACTACCGACAAGGTCATTCAGATTCAGCAACGATTGAAAACAGCCCGGAGTCGGCAAAAGAGCTACGCGGATGTTAGAAGGAAACCTTTAGAGTTTGAGGAAGGTGATATGGTTATGCTTAAGGTATCACCTTGGAAAGGTGTTATTCGTTTTGGAAAGCGAGGGAAATTGAGCCCAAGATACATTGGGCCATTCAAGATCGAAAAACGCATTGGGCCGGTGGCCTATCGACTTGAGCTACCTCCACAATTAGAAAAGATTCACAACACCTTTCATGTTTCAAACCTGAAGAAATGCCTAGCTACCAAAGATCTCATTATTCCTTTAGACGAGATTAAAATTGACGAGAAACTAAATTTCGTCGAAGAACCCGTCGAAATTATGGATCGTGAGGTCAAACGACTCAAACAAAGTAAGATACCAATCGTTAAGGTTCGATGGAATGCTCGTAGAGGACCTGAATTCACTTGGGAACGAGAAGACCAAATGAAGCTGAAGTACCCACGTTTGTTTTCCGATATCGCACGTTAACTAGGTACTATTCTAAATTTCGGGACGAAATTTAATTTAACGGGTGTGTAATGTAACGACCCGGATTTTTCCGATAATATATAGAAGATTAATATTTACATAATTAATGTTTCCAACATGTTAAGCAATCAAACTCATTAAGATTTGGTTATTTGAAATGAATTTTATATAAACGTTTGACCACCCAGTTTGACCGATGATTCACAAACGTATGAACTTTTATATGACATAATTAAATATATATATATATATATGGTTATATATATATGTTTAATAGGTTATAATGATAATCAAGTATCTCATTAAGTATATTAACAATGAACTATATACATAAAATGAGACTACTAACTTAAGGGTTTCGAAACAATATATATATAACGATTATCGATGTAATAACGTCTTAATACTTATGAATCATACTAAGATATATTAATACACTATGTTAATATGATAAAATGATAATTTATTATCTCATTAAGTATAATAACAATGAATTAATTACATTTAACAAGATCGTTAACTTAAAGGTTTCAAAACAACACTTACATATAACGACTAACAATGACTTAACGACTCAGTTAAAATGTATATACATGTAGTGTATTTAGATGTATTAGTACACTTTTGAAAGACTTCAAGACATATATCAAAATACTTATACTTAACAAAGATGGTTGTATTTGTATTCCCATTCATTTCCATCAAGAATTCTACTCGTATTCGTTCGGTATTTGTACCCGTACAATACCCAGCTTCTAGATGTATTTACTATTGGTATATACACTCAAATGATCAGCTCTTAGCAGCCCTCAATTAGTCAACAAACATGTGGGAACCATCATTTAACATCTAGCATCAAATAATTAGCAAAATTACAAACTAATGGAGCCTATATGAAAAGGCCTTAATCACATTTTCAAGAACACACACAAACACATTCATTTTTCAATTTTCTTGCATCAAACTACTCTCTCTCAAGTGTTCTTCCATTGTTCTAAGTGTTCTTCATCATCTTCAACAAAATCTAGCTCAATCTAGTTCATAAATCCATACATAAACCAAGTTACAAAACAATTACTCAAGAACACATCAAGAACACTTTCAAGTTTGCTAGCTTACTTTCAACCTTGCAAATCCATTTCAATGATCATCCAATCTTAAGAAATTTTTGTTATTTCCAGTAAGATATCTTTCTAATTCAAGGTAAGAATCATATACAAACTTTGGTTCAATTTCTATAACTATAACAATCTTATTTCAAGTGATGATCTTACTCGAACTTGTTTTCGTGTCATGATTTTGCTTCAAGAACTTTCAAGCCATCCAAGGATCCTTTGAAGCTAGATCTATTTTTCTCTTTTCCAGTAGGTTCATCCACAAAACTTGAGGTAGTAATCATGTTCATTACATCATTCGATTCTTACATATAAAGCTATCTTATTCGAAGGTTTAAACTGGTAATCACTAGAACATAGTTTAGTTAATTCTAAACTTGTTCGCAAACAAAAGTTAATCCTTCTAACTTGACTTTTAAAATCAACTAAACACATGTTCTATATCTATATGATATGCTAACTAAATGATTTAAAACTTGGAAACACGAAGAACACCGTAAAACCGGATATACGCCGTCGTAGTAACACCGCGGGCTGTTTTGGGTTGGATAATTAAAACATGTCTTAACCTTTGAATTAGAATCTTGTTTTCTGGGAAAATGATTTTTCATATGAACATGATAACGTGTCCAAAAATCATAGCTAAACTCAAAGTGGAAGTATGTTTTTTTTTTAAATGGTCTTCAAGATGTCGTTCTTTCGACGGAAATGACTACCTATTTCAAATCCGACTTGTAACCTGTAAATCCGACTATAAACCACCACTTTTTCAGTTTAGTTTCACAAAATTTAGTTCGTTTCAAAACCATAGCAATTTGAATCACTCAAAACGGAGTTGTAACGAAGAAATTATGGGCAAAACAATATTGGTTAGAATTCTACATTTTGAATTCGGGATTTTTGAACAAAAATCTATACTAACCTTATCCTAGCTAACTTTTCTTGTATTATACATGTATTCATACATATTTCCTTGTACCATACTAGTCTTGGTTAATCGTAAGACACATGTACACAATACGTCGAGATAACTTCAAAGACAATAGTTGTACAGTGGGTCGTGATTAAACCTTAGACAATATATATACAATACGTCAGATAAATCGTAAGACACATGTACACAATACGTCGAGATAACTTCAAAGACAATAGTTGTACAGTGGGTCGTGATTGAGTCTTAGACATTATATATACAATTCGTCGGATAAATCGAAAGACACCACATACACAATACGTCGAGATGACTTCAAAGACAATAGCTGTATCGTGGGTCATGATTGATTCTTATACAATACGTGTATACTATGTGTTGAACTATATATGTACTACTAATTGTGAACTACTAACGTTGGACTGCTAACTTGACAACTTAAATCGTTAAAACGTAAATAAAAATATAATATGAATATAATTCTATCACATTTTGATATATATATATATATTTGTTATAGGTTTGTGAATCGACCAGTGGCCAAGTTTTACTTCCCGACGAAGTAAAAATCTGTGAAAGTGAGTTATAGTCCCATTTTTACTATCTAAATTATTTTGGGATGAGAATACATGCAAATTTATAAATGTTTTACAAGATAAGCACAAGTTCATGAAACTACATTCTACGACTGTTTTGTTATACCGGATATCTGTACTTATTATTATTATGCTTGGTAACCTAAGAATTAGTGAGAAACACTAATTGACGCGAATCCTAAAGGTAGATCTACGGGCACCAACCACCCCCATTTTCGAATAGTGGAAATGCTTTAGTACTTCGAAGGGTTCTTGTCATACATTTGAATAGTGGAATGTATGATGCCAGATATCTTAAGCGCTCTATGTTAAGGTCGGTTACCAGGCGACTCATCGTATGAATGATTTTTGCAGTTGTAATGATCCTGCGCATTTAATTAAATGAAATCTTGTGGCTTATTAAATATTATGATTATTATATAGACATTAAACCTATGACTCACCAACATTTTTGTTGACGTTTTAAGCATGTTTATTCTCAGGTGAATATTAAAAACGCTTCCGCTGTCGTATGCCAACCCAAGGTCAAGATTTGGAGTCGGCATAATTGTTTATATTGTTTAAACTTGCATTCGGAGTGTTTGTTGTAATATATTTGATCATGTTATAATGGGTTGTGTAAAAACTTATTTATTTGAGGAGATTGTCTTTGATAGACAATCTAAAGTATGTCATTAAGACCTTTATTCAATAATAAAGGTTATGGTTGTTTTTAAAAACGAATGCAAGATTTGAAAAACGTCTCATATAGAGGTCAAAACCTCGCAAAGAAACCAATTAATATGAAACGTTTATAATTAATATGAACGGGGCATTTCAATTTCATACCCCACCTTTTCTCTCATCCAAATTGAAAATTGAAAATAAATTACCAAAACCTTATAGCGTAATTACAGTTCTTTGAACTTGACAACAAAGCTTGTGTTTCAATTTTACCAATTAACGTTGTCGTATCTTTTAAGTCACGCTCTAGCCACCTTCGTTTTCCGACAATGGTTTAATCTAATATAGTGGTGGTTGTTCGTTCTTTCCGGTAACGAACGAGGATGAATGGAACCGGTGGTGGTTCGTGTTATCTCCTCCAACCGGTATTGTTTCGTTAGGAACCTTCGTAGAAGAGGATGATCGGAATATTGCCGAAGAGGATGTTCGGAAGACTCACCTGAGTAAGAAAAAAAAAGGGGAAACATGGAGAGGATGACCAGAAGGCTCATCTGACCGGAATAAAGGTATGAGGATCACTGGAAGACCGCAAGACTATGAAGATGACTAGAAGACTTATCTGACCGGAACCTTGTTGGAGACGATGACCGGAACATTTTCCGTTATATTTCTGCTTTCGCCATACGTAATAAAACTGTGTGGAAATTCGATTTTTATTGATGCTTCTCGTAAGGTTAGTCTGTAGATTTATAATCAATTTACATTGTTTTTTATTATCTTTAATTTTTTCCTAATATTGATTATTGTATTTCTTGAGTTTTTGATTATGAGTGAAAAGTAGATCAATACTTTAGTTAGTCTGTAGATTATATTCGGTTTAATATTTCTAATTTGTTATATTATTTAATAATTTGTTATTATTAATTTGTTAATTGTTTTTGTTTCTCGTTGGTATTGATATGGAGTAGATGGTTTTAGGTAGAAATAATTACTTCGTATATTTAAATGATGAAGAAAAGAAGGATTGAACATAGGGGAGGATGGATATGAAGACTAGATTAATTGGGAAGAAATGTATAAAGTTACGATTATGTATTAAAGTATCATATATCGATATTGAAATGTTTATTATGATTGAAGAAATGGTGGGGTTTGTAAGTTTAAGATGAAGAATTGTTGACTTTGAGTGTAGTCCTTTTGTTTTTAAATATAATACAGTAGTCATTATAGTTTTTAAGATGCACAAAGGTGGTCCTAAACACAATGCCAGTTAATTTATTCCGTTAATCAGTTAACTAGCAACAGATCTAGGACCATTGCTGTTCATTTAAAAAACCATAGGGACTATGCGTATAATTTTTAAAAGAAAAGGACTACCGGTATAATTTTAAGCAAACCACAGGGACCAATGGTATAATTAACTCTAATATTAATAATGAGGGCATGCTTGGTTAGGGGTATTAAACTATAAGGAATGACTTTGATTATAATAGATGTTGGCTGATTATTTGTAATGGGAATTCTCATTACCTTAAAGTAGTTAATGAGTCATTACACACCAAATTGAGGGGAATGGTGAATCACACGTTATTTTTTATATTTACGTCCCTTTTATTTTTCTCAACTGCGATTTTCCTATTTTTATGCTATTTTCCCAGCTTTATAGCTTACAAAGTTACAACTTCCATTTTCGTTTCTTTTTAATCTTGCTCACTGTACAATTTCATCATAAAGTTAAAAAGCATTTTCCAATGTTTCTCTCATTTTTATACTATGACTAAGCTACTATTTGGTTATATTCAACTAACCAAAAGAATTTACCCGACTATTAAACTATGCCTTATTCAACTAATCGTTTAATATAAAATAATATAATTCGTTACACGGATAGAAATAACTTATTATCCTATTCGTTTTTTCTAAGCTACATGGGTGGATTTATTATTCCTCCATTGTTAAATAACTTCGTTACATCTAAATTCAAATGAAAAAAAGGTGAGTCCTAATACTAACAAATATATTCGTTGAAAAATATTAATGATGATTAATTTTATGTTTAATTGCAAGATAAGATTTCAGTGATGATGTGTGCATCCATAGTTATATTGCAAGCAGTGTATACGAAGTTGGAAATGAGAACATGTATTTTCTAAAAGAATGTGGTGATAGATTAATTATATTATAAAATATGAACCAAGCAAAAACAATGCAATAGGAATGGTCATTGTATTCCTATTATCATTCCTTTCCTATTGCCATTACCATTCCTTATTTTGAACCAAGCACACCCTGAGTTTATAAATGATTCGACTACTAAACTACTTTCCAAGCAAGTCGAATATTAAATTTTGTATATTCGGCTCATGAAAGTAATCGAACAAAATCCTTTGTTTGAACTGGACTCGAATTCGAATTCGAATTCGAATTCGAAATAATCAAAGTTCGAAGACCTCGTTGAAACGTTGGATTTGTTATATATCCGGATTAATTATTAATTATTATTATTATACTCCGTAACAAAATATCTCTTGATCTCACATGTCACTCACGTGACTACCGTCTCATCCACCAAACAACCAAAAATATACACCGGTATCCCAAAAATATTACGAGTAAAAAATAATAACCTTCTTTTATTTTATCAGAAGCAGAATCCTTATTTATTATCCCCAAATGAACACACACACACTCTATCGTAAAACAAACCCTAGTTATCCAAACTATACAATTTAAATGCTATTTCAGAAATTTGAAGTTGACAACCAACCAATGGATTCAAAGGAAGATATATCTCCCGCAGGTAAAAAAATCGAAACTGTTAACGATACTAATTGTTTTAATTCCGTTATTGATGAAAGTAATACTATAAGAGTTAGTAGTAATCTGAATTTGAATGTTAATAATTCTGACGATGATGATGATGAAACCGAGGGCTTTGCTAGTGGTCAGGAAGAAGCTTTTGAAACAGTGTTAGATGATAATTTAGTTTTAGAGACTGAAACCCTAGTAGTTAATGTAGTGGATGATGATGATGATGATGATGATGAGGATGTGTTATTGTTTGGTGGTGTTGAGGATAATAGTGATGTTGTTAAAACACATGAGTTTGATGAATCTGGTAGTGTGTGTGAATAATGAGAAGGTGTTGGAGGAGGATTCTATTATTGTGGATGGAGTGGCGGTGGTGGTGGTGGTGACAAAAACTAATGTTGAAACAGTGGAGTTAGGAGATTCTGCTGGTGATGTGGCGGTGGTAACAGATGAGACTGACAAGTTGAATAGTGTTTTGGAAGAAGTTGTGAATAAGGAGGAGGTTGTTGGTGTAGTAACTGATGGTAAGTTTTCACCATTAAATGTTGAAATGGAACAAATAGAGTCTAGTGAGAAATCTAACCCTGCTGATGAGATTCAGGAAACAGAAATTGTATTGGATAATGGTGTAGAAAACAGAGTAAATGATAAGGAGTTGGAAACTGGAAGTTCTCAAGATCGTTCACAGATGATTGATGTTTTCATTGCAACTGATTCAGCCGAAGAAGATGGGAAAGAGTTGTTTGATTCATCTGCATTAGCTGAAACTAGTTTTTTAACTGAAGAAGAAGAAGAAGAAAGAAAAAAGCTTGAAAAGTTACAATCTATCAGAGTGAAGTTTTTGAGACTTGTACAAAAATTAGGCCTCCTTTCAATACAAGATTCCGCTGCTGCACATGTATACCTATTACTTGAGACCCATACTCTTAAATTTGGGTCAAGCTTATGGGTTAATTGGGTCTTGAAAAAAAGCCTAGCAATTTAAACCCCAAACCTTTTTTTATTTCAAAATTTGTCCAATAAGTTTTCCCTCCAACCTATAAAGCTCGATAAATGGAGATAGGTCATGGGTCTCTTGTGAATGGGTCAACCAGTCGACCATAATGATCATAACAAGTTTCATCCATGAAACATTTATGAAAGCATTAATCAATATTTTATTTTATATATATATAATAAATAAACATAAGAACTAATAACTAAAATAAATTCTTTACGCATTTGACCCATGACCCATTCTTTACCCAACCCAACCCATTTGGACCTGTTTAAAAATCTGACCTGTTAGACCCATGACCCGTTTTGCACCCGTTACCCAAACCGACACAACACTGACCTGTTTGCCACGTATCTGTACAGGTTCTTTACAGCCTTGAAGTTATTGCCGGAAGACAAACGGGTAAACTTTTTAGTCTTGAAGCTGCTAAACGAAAAGCTACGGAGCTTGAATCTGACCAAAATGAAGATCTTGATTTCTCGGTTAATATCTTAGTCATTGGTAAATGTGGGGCCGGGAAAAGTTCCACCATTAATTCAATTTTTGGTGAAGATAAGACTGTAATTAGTGCGTTTCAACCCGCAACTGATTCAGTTAAGGAGATTAATGGTGTGGTTAATGGTGTTAATGTTCGGGTTTTTGATACACCCGGGCTTCGTTCATCTGTAATGGAACAAGGTTTTAACAGGAGTGTTTTATCATCAGCAAAGAAGTTTACTAAAAAAAACCCGCCTGATATTGTTCTTTATGTTGATCGTTTAGATTCACAGACTCGGGATCATAATGATATTCCATTGTTGAAGACGATTACTGCTTCACTTGGTTCATCAATTTGGCGAAGTGCAATTGTTACTTTGACCCACGGGTCGTCTGACCCACCCGCAGGTTCAAACGGGTTCCCGTTGAGTTATGAAACGTTTGTGACTCAACGGTCACATTTGGTTCAACAAGCAATTGTTCAAGCGGTTGGTGATTTAAGAATGATGAGTCCAAGTTTAACGAACCCGGTTTCGTTAGTTGAAAACCATTATGCGTGTTGTACGGATCTTGATGGTCAAAAGGTGCTCCCGAATGGTCAAACGTGGAGACTACAGTTACTTATGCTTTGTTACTCAATGAAGATTTCAGCAGAAGCAAACGAGTTAATAAAACCACATGTCCTGTATGAAAACAATCGTAAGCTGCTGTTTGGTTTTCGTGTAAGGCCCCCACCGTTGACTTACATGTTATCTTCTATGTTACAGTCTCGCGCACACCCAAAGCTTTCTTCTGGTTCAGATGTTGACTTTTCAGAGTTGACCGATTCTGATAATGAACAAGATGATGAAGATGAATATGATTACCGTCAGAAAAAAAAATTTAAAAGAAATGAAAAAGAAAGGTAAAGATTCTGTAAATGAACAAGTTTATCAAGAAGATGAAGATGCACCGGTGCCGCTACCGGACATGGCGTTGCCGCCATCATTCGATAGCGATAATCCGGCTTACCGGTTCCGTTTTCTTGAACCGACATCATCGCAGTCTTTGGCTCGACCCGTGCTATACACGTATGGGTGGGACCACGATTGCGGGTACGACGGGGTCAACCTTGAACAAACACTCGCGATTGCTAATCGGTTTCCTGGTTCAGTTACGGTTCAGATCACTAAAGACAAAAAAGACTTTAGTATCAATTTGGATTCATCTGTTTTGGTAAAACACTGTGAAAATGTTTCAACAATGGCCGGGTTCGTTGTTCAACCAATCGGTAAACAGTTAGCTTATATTGTAAGAGGTGAAACAAAGTTCAGGAATTTGAAGAAGAAGAACAAAACGGGTGCGGGAATTTCGGTTACGTTTCTCGGTAAAAACGTGGTGACGGGGTTTAAAGTTGAAGATCAGATTACGTTTGGGAAACAGTATTCGATTATTGGCAGTGCGGGTATGTTTCCATTTCCAAGCGATTCGGCTTATGGGGTGAACGTTGAGATGATTCAACGAAGGGAAGTTGATTATCCCATTGGTCAAATTCAGTCAACGTTGGGGTTGTCTATGATAAAGTGGAGTGGTGATTTGGCGTTGGGGTTTATTGGCTTGGCCCAGTTTTGTGTTGGGCGTGGTTTGAAAGTTGGGATACAGGCGGGTATTAATAATAAGATGAGTGGTCAGATTACTGTTAAGACTAGTAGTTCGGAACATCTTGTTATTGCCGTTGTTGCTGTTATTCCGTCAGTTATTTCGGCTTTTAAGAAATTGTGGGTTGAAGTACTCTGCGTATTAAAATAAAATATGTACGAGTGAAGTAAGTATTTCACGGTTTATTGTTTTGGTTTTGTTATTGTGTTTTTATTATTGAATAATAAAATAAAGTTGGTTTTTATTATGCAGGAAGGAAGCAGCGGCTGAAATCTTTTGTTTATTTGTTAATTTTGTCTATAATGACTTTTGTACGAAGATGAGGAGGAGGGAATACATTATTTCTACTTATGGTTTCTTGTTATTTTGTTTTATTTCTAATCTAATAAAATTATTGTATTGTATTGAAATTCAAATGGTTTTCATTATCAATTGATTACTAGCATCTTTGCTTGTTTGTGTTGTTCATATGGTTTTATGCATCAGTTATAGCTGCTGATTATTAACACTGTTTTGTTGTTCATGGTTTACGGATCCAATGTTGTTTCTTACTTCTGTTTGCGTCTATAGATAGAAGGTGATAAACGAATCATAGTTTGAGGTTCAGTTCAATAGTCTAGCTGACTTCTGTGAATCTTTATTCAATATTGTTCCGGATTTGATATTTGGTGTGTACATTATAGTAATAAAAATAATGATATTTGGTGTGTACATTCAATATTGTTCTCATTAAACCAGACATATTCCAATCCCTAAAATAAGCTGGAATTCATTTTTGTCTAACATTAAACATGTCAAACAACCAATTATGATCATCAAGATTGTATTTATGAAGAATTGAAAACCAACGTCGATTAAATTCATCAGGATCCAACTTATTAGTCCAAACAATATTAGAAATATCATATTTAAAACCCGCTTTAGATATTGCATGACCAACCTACATTTCGACAATGAATGAAAAACAAAATAAAGATACATATAAAATAATTTTTTAAAAACAAGTGTAAATAATATTAAGAATCAGTTTATATCGATAAAGTACCTTAGATGTAATTTTCTCTGTAATGTGACACATACACAACCTATGCCTAGCTGTAAAAAACACAGATTGAACCGCAATACGCATTGAAAGATCTTGATCTGTCATTACAATTTGAGGTTCAACAGGAAAAGCTTTCTTGAAAGCCTTCAACAACCAATCTGTGTTTAAACACCATATCATCCCTGATAAAACGCACTTTCTTGAAAGCCTTCAACATCTTCTTTTGCTAAAAGACCGGCACCAAATGTAACACATTTAAAATGGTTATCAATACCAGTAAACGATATAAACACCATGTCATCCCTGATAAAACGTAAATTAAAAGTATTACGAAAACTAAACATATACATAAAAAGATTAATACATGATGATATTAATGTACACACAGACTGGATAGAAAAAAAAAATTAAAATTAAAAAAATAAACAAAAAAATAAAAATAAAAATAAATAATAATACCTGTTTGTACGAAAAATTGCATCAAAAGATACCACATCTCCAAAAGACTTATAATTTCGTTTTGAAGTTGCATCTGCCCAAAAAGCACCAGCTAACTTCTGACGTTCACCTTTAAGTTCAGTAAAATATAAAAAAAAAATCAGGATTACAGTTCTTCTTAGCAGTTAACATCTGCACAAACATCTCTACATCCGCTTTCAAAATATACTTATTGACATCTCTTTTCCAATTATTGCAATCATTTTTAGAAGCCCCAACAAGTTCATGACCTTTATTCGGTCCGATACCAGATTGTCCTAACTGAAATAAAAAACACTTTTGAGAATTGGAAAGTTTTCTTTGAGATTTCAAATGCTTGATATGTTCTGAAAGGGACCAAAATGTGGTTGTGTTTGTCTGTAAACTTAAAAAGCTGATATTTATTATCAGAATTAAGATTCATAACAAAACAAGCACAACATCCAACTTTTTGTGATGGTCTTTTCCTTTTCTTTGGTTTCTTTTTCTTGTTATCACTATCAAGAGTAGACACTTCATGAAAGTCTGTATCAGAAATTTCAGCACTACATAGCAAATCTTTTTTTGGATTCTTATCTTTAACTTCTTTAAAACCGTGTTTACTACACAAAAAATATTTGTGATTTATATACTTATGCCTGAAGCATCTTCAGCCCATTTTGAAAACGATTTAATAGCTTCAAAACCTCCTTGAATAGCATACTCATTATAAAATGTAAACGCACTTTCAATAGAATCAAACACCATCTCAACTAATGGTTTAACGCTATCAGCAACCGTGGGGTCCAAAACTTTGTCCCAACAGTATTTATAGATTGAACACCAACACAATAATTTTCTGGAACATAAACACCTATAAATGAAAAAAATTGAAACAGCTAGATGAATAATATATCATAGATCGAATTTGAATTTAGTAAATTCACATTCATCCGAGTACAGATTGATATTGTAGTGCACAGACTGAATAACAATGTGTACATAGACTGAAATGAGTCCATCATACATATTGCTATTCAATCTGTGCAGACAGACATTCGATATGTGCAGATTGACATTCAATCTTTGTGCAGATTGACATTCAATCTCTGTGCAGATTGAAATACATATGAAAAAAACACCTGCATAAATTCACCTAGATGCATCGAAAGAAATGCATCTATAAAATTCATCTATTGAATTCATCGTTATCTATTATATATGAACTATGTTGAACTTGCTAAGAACAAATTTAATCATTCTGTTTACTATTAGTATATATAATCCAACTTTAATCTGTACATAGACTAAAGTGAGTCCATTATACAGATTGAATATCAATCTGCACATACTAACTATCAATTTGTTTTGAAACAGTACAAACTAACTTCAGTCTGAACATAGACTGAAGTCGATGCTTTATACAGATTGAAAATAAAAAACTGCACAAACTAAATCTTAATCAGTTTTCAGATTGATTTATCGATCTGTATTATATTATTTAGCTAGGTGAATAAGCTAAAATATAGAGATTTGACATATAGAATAAAGAATTTAAGTGAAAAACAGAGTAAAATATGTACTCACAACACCCTCTGAATCAATAAACTCGTAAACCTCTAAGTCATTAGCTTCGACATCACCGTCTCCAAAATCATTATCGACATTCGAATCAAACAACACAATACGATCTGACTCATTACCTTCATCATCTAGGTCGGGACGACCATCAACGACGTTTACGAATGTAGAATTTTGTTTATATGAATCTCCCATCGAATTCAATGGAAATCGATCGAATAACAAAAACTAATCTATACGAAAACTGTATTGTCGAATGATTTATACCTAATCCCTAATTTGAATTGATGTGATAGGACGAAAATACCCTTAATTACATATATATATATATATATATATATATATATATATAGAGAGAGAGAGAGAGAGAGAGATTTAATCAAGAGGGAAGCACTTTTTTATGGGGAAGTAAATTTTTTTCGTTTTTTTCGAATTTTTTTTTCAGACATCAAGATCACATGAAAATATGAACATTTAAAAAAGACACTTTGTGATGAATGTTATTATTTTTGCGGGAAAACGCTCGAAGAAAAAAATGAAAACATGCATCATGAGTAATATTATTATTCTGAGTTTTTTTGTTAGGGTTTAAAAATTAGGGTTTAAAATTTCTGGTTTCAAAATTAGGGTTTAGCTATTAGGGTTTAGAAATTAGGGTCTAGGGTTTAGAAATTAGGGTTTAGATTGAATTTTTAACACGAACGGTTTAGAGTTTAGGGTTTTGGGTTTTGGGTTTAGGGACTAAACCCAAAACACTAAACCCTAAACCCTAAACTCTAAATCGGGCTAAATTTTGAAAAAAAAACTTCATATAAGATGAAAGGAAACAACGTTCCAAAAATATTATTAGGAATAACATTACTCACGATAAATGTTATCAATTATTTCTTCGATCGATTTCCCGCCTAAATAATAACATTCATCACAAAGTGTCTTTTTTAAATGTTCATATTTTCACCTAAACTTGATGTTTGAAAAAAAAAATTCGAAAAAAACGAAAAAAATTTATTTCCCCTCATTTCCCCCCAAAAAAGTGTTTCCCTCTTGATTATATATATATATATATATATATATATATATATATATATATATATATATATATATATATATATATATATATATATATATATACTTTTAGAAATTTTGCATATTACACGTTTATTATGTTATTGTAGTTTAATGTTATATGTTAAAATGTCTTAAAATGATAATGATAGGGTCGGCATTTCTTTCATTACATCAAGAAATGCACCTATGGAAGCAGGAATTGTGTGAAAGAATTTCTGGTAGATGCCATCTTTTTTAAAGACCTTCGCCTGCAGTGGCGGAAGCAAAAAAAGTTTTCATCGGGGCGAATTTTTTTAAAGCGTAACAATTTTTTTTTGGCAAAATATGAAGTTTTTGGGACAAAATATGGAGGTTTTGGGACAAAATACGGAGGTTTTTGGGTAAAATACGGAGGCTTTTGAGCAAAATACGGAGACTTTTGGGCAAAAAAAATCCACTTGAGACAAAATCGAAAAATCCAAAATTTTTGCACTAAAAACTACTAATCCACTAGGGGCGGGCGAACCAGCCTGCCCCCACATATTTCTGCCCATTTTCGCCTGTAAAGTAAACCACGTCCAAAGTGATTTGCGCCCCCATAGAAAGAAGCACGCCCGCCCGAAGTTACACGCATGGTCCCAAAATCATATTTGTGGCAGATGCGATTCATGGTATTATATTATATTATATTATATTATACCTATATACTAAAACTCCTCCCAAAAGTTGTAGTTTCATTTTTATCGAATTGTCGTTTCGAGTTTGCGTTCACACTACAAACGGTCCTTCAAATTCGGCTCAATTTACAATACGACCCCTCAAGTTTACACTTTTCCAGGGGTAGAAAGCGTAAATATATAATTTTATTAAAATAAAAGAAACTAATTCCACCCGAATTTTTAACGGGCCCTATCTTCTCGCTCGGTGCGAGTTAAATTTTTCCGAGACCACCGTTCAACTCGAAAAAATCAGGCGAACCCAACGGGACTAACTATACGCGAAACGGACATCGTTAAAAAAACACTAGATAACGGGCCCTATATATTCTCGCTCGGTGCGAGTTAAATTTTTTCGAGACCACCGTTTAACTCGAAATAATTTTACGAACACAACGCGACTAACTATACACGAAACGGACATCGTTAAAAAAACACTAAATATTTCGGCCTATATTACATGCATATACATACACGTCCAACAAACAACCCAACCTACTAGATATATTAGGTACGAAACAACGTATATCCAAATTCGATCGCGCGTCGAACACAACCGCAGCAACGCGCGGTCGAATTTTTTTCTAGTTACTAATAATAGCGGAAACATGTCATGTCGTTTCTGCTTTTCCATTGTCGTTATTAACAAAGCAAGTCAATAAAAGTAGGCAGCTTAATGGATATAAAATTCAGCCTTAACCCAATGATCCAATTAGTAGTTGTAGCTTAATGTTACAAGCATCCGTTTTTATTCTAGTTACACTTATAAAATTTTAAATATGTATTAAAAGAAAAAGCTTTGGAAAAAAATATTACTTCATTATTTTATTTAAAATATTCATAAAAATAAAAAGTATATTGAAGTTAACTGTGATGACCCGGAAATTTCCGAGTAAATTTTAACTTAATCTGTAAATGATTAATGTTTTCGACACGATAAACAAAGCCTGCTAGGCTGAATCCCAAAAGTTTTGAACTATTGTTATATGTTCAGATGACCTTTGACTCGTAACCGACGATTCACGAACAATTATGAGTAAATGGAAATGTATATATATATATATATATATATATATATATATATATATATATATATATATATATATATATATATATATATATATATATATATATATATATATATATAAATACACATATTGACTGAAAACGTTAATGAGATGTTAAATGTATAATGTCTCACGTAAACTTATTTGTTTCAAACGTACGAAAACGTTGTTCATTATGATAGAACTTGATTATAACCTTGATTGAATAACTTGCAACGTGTATTTTAAATGCGTTTAAGTATATTGAATATATATTTATAAATATATATCTTCAGGTTATTTGAAAACGATAATAACATTCGGTTATTGATTTAATTAATATTTAGATATGTTAATTAGAATGTTTGAGAAATAAACGATGACACATAAATGAATTACATTTAAGTTTTAAATGTGTAAACGATACGCGATATAACAGTTTCAAATGATTTTAAAATATATTATTATATATATTAAAACAACGATTTATAGAAGCAAATGACCACGACACTTAAATGTATAAGTTATATTTCATAGAATATAATTTATTGAAGAATAAGCCTAATTATTGACAAAGGTATATGTGGTGAAACGTAAAACGCTAGTTTTCTAAGCGTACGAAGATATGTTCGAAAAACCGGAACCGGGACATAAGTTAAGAGTAAACGTACAAGTCATTAGAACTAAATTTACAAGTTCACTATGAACGAGAATAAAATATAATATATAATTAATTTATATAAATTAAATATAATTTATATATTATATTATAATATGTCGACAAGCAAAAATCCAATTCGGGTGTGAGCTGGAATCCAGCACTCCGCGATCGCGGAGTTTCAAAGGGGAAGGGGGCCGCGATCGCGGAGCCCCCCTTTTTCAGTCTAGGCCTATAAATGTCAGAATTCTGCTCGACCTGTTCTCAATTTAAAACATAATACTCCGTAAGAATTTATTTATTTAATTATTATTATTATTATTATTATTATTATTATTAATAATAATAATAATAAGATTATTATTATTATTAATCTTATTATTATTAATATTAGTATTATTATTTTTACGATACAAAAATAATAATATACATAAAATATTACGACGGAGTGCTGTCCAAGTAATTTTCAAAACGAGTATTCGAGCGAGCTAGAGCTAAGGAAAATATGGGTTATTGCCAAGAAGGTTATGAGTAATGTTTGGGGGTATTTTTGTGAATCAAACCTCGTGTTTATCATCTCCGTTGCGTCTACGTGATTTCCTGCAATATTGTATATCAATATTAAACTGTGAGTTCATTATTCCCTTTTTCTCTATATTTTTGGGACTGAGAATACATGCGAATGCTTTTAAACTGTTTTATGAATTGGATACAATTACTGAAACTGATTATGTATGAGTTTTCATATGCTTCCTTTTTAATTGCTTTTGCGATACATATTTTTGGACTGTGAATACAGGCAATATTTTGTAACCATTTTATGAAATGAATACAAATACTAAACTGATGTTATGTGAGTTTAAACAAACTGGACACAAGTACAAACTTATTCTACACCGAGTTTGAACCGAAAATTCCTTAGCTTTGGTAACTAGTAACTGCCGGTTATAAGAACTGGTGGGCGCGAATAGTTGTATATGGATCCATAGGGCTTGACATCCCCGTCTGTTCCAGGTGTAGAGACCCTAGCCTGAACTATAAAACAGACGTAAGCTAATTGAGTTTAGTACACGTTGGATTGTGTGTATTGTACATGTTGGTTGCATGTATGTTAAAACAGGGGTACTTACTATATATACGTTAAGTTTAGTTACCAGGGTGCTCAACTTTGTAGAACTGATTGATAAACGTTTCGGATGAAACAACTGAAATCTTGTGGTCCAACTTTTATGTAAAACCTATTGATGAATGTTTCGGATGAAACAACTGAACCCTTGTGGTTAACTTTTATATACAGATGACGTGAAACTTTAAACTATGAACTTTTATAACTTGATGAACGTTTCGGATGAAACAACTGAAACCTTGTGGTTTACCTTGATACAAATGATTTGAAACATTAAAACTATTGATAAACGTTTCGGATGAAACAACTGAGATCTTGTGATCAACCTTTACATACAGATGATTTGAAATGTTAAAACCTATTGATAAACGTTTTGAATGAAACACCTGAACTTTTGTAATCCACCTTGATATACGGATTATGTGTAATATTAAAACTATGAACTCACCAACCTTTGTGTTGACACTTGAAGCATGTTTATTCTCAGGTTTCTAGAAGTCTTCCGCTGTTTGCTTATACGTGATACAAGTTATGTGCTTGGAGTCATACATGCTTTATTCAAGAAACTTTGCATTCACCAAACTATTACCATGTACCTTATTTTGACTGTATTGTCAACAGATGTATTATTGTAAACCATTTAAACGGTGATTGTCTATACGTAGAAATCATCAGATGTTAAAATCCTGGAATTTATATATTCAGTTATGGAATACCTTTTCAAACGAATGCAATGTTTACAAAACGTATCACATAGAGGTCAAAACCTCGCGATGAAACCAGTGAATAACGTCCTGCGTCAAAAGGGATTTTGACCGGCCGTTACAGTTGGTATCAGAGCGTTGGTCTTAGAGAACCAGAATTTGCATTAGTGTGTCTAACCGGTTATTGTTAGGATACATCAGTGAGTCTGGACTTCGACCATTACTGCATGATAAAAGTTGTTGCTTATAATTTCTTGTTAGAAATTGTCTGCTTAGCATTCCTTGTGTGGAAAATTACATGCTTATCATTTTGGTCTAGACACACCTTACTGCATGGATTGCATGACTAGTGTATAGACAAAATATATATCTTAGCGTATCTGTTACTGTTACCTTTACTTGACAGTTTCCGAAAATTCCTCCGTAAATTGCGGAACCTTTGTACTATATATAGGTATTCTATGTAATTAGAATATCATCCGATATCTGAAAACCATTTCACATCGAAAATTCTTTATCTAACCGTGTAAGATGAATTCCGCAAGTAATTCGAGTTCCTCGGATTCCGATATGGATTTCCACCTGAGTTCCGAAAGTAGTGTAACCGGAATGAATCAACCAATCAGTCATCACCAATTCTGGATGAATTGGGGATGGGTTCGTAGTCGACTTAATCAATGGAGACAAGAGGAAGGCGATCCTTTCCACCAACCAACTTCACCTCTTGGTGAAGAACCTGAAGCACTTACCGGCGAACCGGTCCGAAACACCATATTCACCCTCATTGCCAGAATATCTCGCAACGATTATATGATATCCAGAATTCTAAACTTTATTCATCCCCTCGTACCAACCGCCAATCATCCCGGAATAATAGAAGAAGTCAACGAGCTTCGCGCTAGAGTGGTGGCTTTAGAGGGTATGATGCACAATTTGCAGGCATCACAGGCAGCAACAGTAGCACCACCAGTACCAGCAGCACAACCAACATCACCGGCACCAACAGTACCACCAACAACACAAGCCTCCACATCACACGCCTCAACTTCACAATCTGTTCCACGAGCATCAACCTCATACGCACCGTAGGCACCGAGGAAAACCAACAACAATAAACGATGAAGTATCGATTCGTCACTTCATTGAAGAAATATTCTGCGGCGATTAGGTAATCTCTAATATAGAAGTGATTATTCATTTCTAGTTCCAACCAAAAATCAAATGAGTTTAATAACTCATTAAAAGTTATATTACATCTGAAGGAAATATACATACATATATTTTCATAAAAATTGTAACTTAAAATCCTTTTGTACAAACTATTAATGACGAGAATATTTTAACGGGCAGGTAATACCCGATAAATATTTAGATTTCACAATAATACGTTACACTGTACACTCTTCGATTCTGATTCAGCAATCATTAACTATACTGCTCAAACCTACAGATATACGTATCTGTTCATCGCAGAATAACCATTTTTCATTCAATTTCATATTCTGATTTCGATAGATCAGAATCCAAGTCAAGATTTAACAGAAGACATCACTCTTAGATTCATACATCTTTCAAAACCATGCTTTGAATTCAAAACTATACTAGAACATCATATGATTACACTTTGTGTTCAAACCCATCGAAATTCTTGAAAACACCTCAACTAATGAACAAACGAGAAGACGAACCAACTACACGATATCTATGAGAAGAAAGATTTATACTTATAATCATACATATGGAAAGCTCTCGAAACCTAAGTGAAACTTTAACACGTATCTGTGATAAATCCTTCGGCATTATTATAACCTTACGATTCCTTTTCAAGTATTCAGTTTTGTCACAACTTCAGCAAGTCAACTTCGACTATTCATTTGGATAAGCCTTAATTAAACCTTGACATATACGATTGCCCTTACTATGGTTGTTACCAGGGAATCTTTTATATCGCACCACATTAGCAGTAAATGTACCAGCAACTCCGTCATTCTGCAATTTGAATCTCTCCGGAAATCACTATATATATAACGTCTATCTTCTGGACTTATGAACTTCTAAAAAGCACCCTAACCTACTAATCTGTTCTTCAAGTTTAAGAAAGCTGATGAAGCAGCAAAAACTGTAAACGACTTTAACAGTCAAAACTGAAAAAGCTCAGAAAATTTGGAACTGAAAAACGGTTTGAGCAAACCACGAAGGAAACTGTGGACACATCACAAGGACTAAACTTGTACATAAAGAATCTGGATGATTCTGTTTCTGAAGAAATCTGCATAACTATTCTTATCTGATATTAATTACCTCTCCGCGCTATCTGTGTTAGATCCTAAAAGAAACTGTTTTAGTTTCTATCTTTCTGTAAAATTCAAATTTGAATTACGAATGATTTTGAAGTAATGTTGGAAACAGATGCATGAGTTAGTATAATATAATGACGCCTGATCAACGTGGTTATATTACAGTAAGTCATGCTGAGTTTCTAATGGAACGTGATGATTCACAAACCATAACGTCATCATGTGTCATGTTACACGACTCTTACATTCTATCTAATCTATAAACATATCAAGAAAATAATTTTTCTTGATGATTCGGTCTTTTCCGTAACTTCTGGTAATTTGACAAGTCAGATTGTGCTATTACCATTTCTTTCTTAGAACATTTGCTATGTTCATCCTGAGATCCAAACCTACGAATTCTGGACCAGTACTTGTTGTGCTTAATGGCAAGCAGAGAAAACAAATGCATGAAACTCCGAAATAGAAATGGGAGTATAAATCGCAGCAAACAAGAAAAATCATAAACCGTGCATATCAATGCGTATTGCAACGTAAAGACACGGGAGAACTAAAAACACTATAAACCCAAGGGCATAGTAGAAGTGAATAGATTCTTCCGGTGGCAGATAAAAAAGAAGAATGACAGATATAAAAGTTAGGAGTATATCAAGAATCAGAACTGGATGGAGCATATCGACAAATGCTTTAAAATATGAATTGGGGAAGAAAGTTTTAAGGGTGGTGAAAATTATGAAACAGAAGAAGTCAATTTATAGCGAAATAACAGACATAGTAATCGAGACAGATTACGCATCCAATCGAATAGGATCCTAATTTCCTTAAATCCCGGCGAATCAAATCTTGTTTAGATTTCAAAGATTTTCCTTTAAATTCCTTGAATTCCGGAAATCAACCATATCTACGTCAAACGTCAAGACAAATCTTTATTACCTTATTTCACTCTTTTGTGATAGTTTCACTCATACTTTTCGTGTAATCGAATTGTTCTATCCATATTTTCACGTAGGTGAAAAACTTTATATTTACTAAACTCGCGCTATTCATAAACGAAACTAGACTCGTTCAAGGTATACAAACCACTCCATTCTAATATATCCTTTTGATGAGGATTTTATGAACAAATGAATTCATGATGAGAATTCAAACTATATCATATTCTTTGATACGAGAATATCCTGATCTATGTTATTAAACTTTCCTTCACCAAATTTCGGGACGAAATTTCTTTAACGGGTAGGTACTGTGATGACCCAGAAATTTCTGATTAAATTTTAACTTAATCTGTAAATGATTAATGTTTTCGACACGATAAACAAAGCCTGCTAGGCTGAATCCCAAAAGTTTTGAACTATTGTTATATGTTCAGATGACCTTTGACTCGTAACCGACGATTCACGAACAATTATGAGTAAATGGAAATGTATATATATATATATATATATATATATATATATATATATATATATATATAAATACACATATTGACTGAAAACGTTAATGAGATGTTAAATGTATAATGTCTCACGTAAACTTATTTGTTTCAAACGTACGAAAACGTTGTTCATTATGATAGAACTTGATTATAACCTTGATTGAATAACTTGCAACGTGTATTTTAAATGCGTTTAAGTATATTGAATATATATTTATAAATATATATCTTCAGGTTATTTGAAAACGATAATAACATTCGGTTATTGATTTAATTAATATTTAGATATGTTAATTAGAATGTTTGAGAAATAAACGATGACACATAAATGAATTACATTTAAGTTTTAAATGTGTAAACGATACGCGATATAACAGTTTCAAATGATTTTAAAATATATTATTATATATATTAAAACAACGATTTATAGAAGCAAATGACCACGACACTTAAATGTATAAGTTATATTTCATAGAATATAATTTATTGAAGAATAAGCCTAATTATTGACAAATGTATATGTGGTGAAACGTAAAACGCTAGTTTTCTAAGCGTACGAAGATATGTTCGAAAAACCGGAACCGGGACATAAGTCAAGAGTAAACGTACAAGTCATTAGAACTAAATTTACAAGTTCACTATGAACGAGAATAAAATATAATATATAATTAATTTATATAAATTAAATATAATTTATATATTATATTATAATATGTCGACAAGCAAAAATCCAATTCGGGTGTGAGCTGGAATCCAGCACTCCGCGATCGCGGAGTTTCAAAGGGGAAGGGGGCCGCGATCGCGGAGCCCCCCTTTTTCAGTCTAGGCCTATAAATGTCAGAATTCTGCTCGACCTGTTCTCAATTTAAAACATAATACTCCGTAAGAATTTATTTATTTAATTATTATTATTATTATTATTATTATTAATAATAATAATAATAATAAGATTATTATTATTATTAATCTTATTATTATTAATATTAGTATTATTATTTTTACGATACAAAAATAATAATATACATAAAATATTACGACGGAGTGCTGTCCAAGTAATTTTCAAAACGAGTATTCGAGCGAGCTAGAGCTAAGGAAAATATGGGTTATTGCCAAGAAGGTTATGAGTAATGTTTGGGGGTATTTTTGTGAATCAAACCTCGTGTTTATCATCTCCGTTGCGTCTACGTGATTTCCTGCAATATTGTATATCAATATTAAACTGTGAGTTCATTATTCCCTTTTTCTCTATATTTTTGGGACTGAGAATACATGCGAATGCTTTTAAACTGTTTTATGAATTGGATACAATTACTGAAACTGATTATGTATGAGTTTTCATATGCTTCCTTTTTAATTGCTTTTGCGATACATATTTTTGGACTGTGAATACAGGCAATATTTTGTAACCATTTTATGAAATGAATACAAATACTAAACTGATGTTATGTGAGTTTAAACAAACTGGACACAAGTACAAACTTATTCTACACCGAGTTTGAACCGAAAATTCCTTAGCTTTGGTAACTAGTAACTGCCGGTTATAAGAACTGGTGGGCGCGAATAGTTGTATATGGATCCATAGGGCTTGACATCCCCGTCTGTTCCAGGTATAGAGACCCTAGCCTGAACTATAAAACAGACGTAAGCTAATTGAGTTTAGTACACGTTGGATTGCGTGTATTGTACATGTTGGTTGCATGTATGTTAAAACAGGGGTACTTACTATATATACGTTAAGTTTAGTTACCAGGGTGCTCAACTTTGTAGAACTGATTGATAAACGTTTCGGATGAAACAACTGAAATCTTGTGGTCCAACTTTTATGTAAAACCTATTGATGAACGTTTCGGATGAAACAATTGAACCCTTGTGGTTAACTTTTATATACAGATGACGTGAAACTTTAAACTATGAACTTTTATAACTTGATGAACGTTTCGGATGAAACAACTGAAACCTTGTGGTTTACCTTGATACAAATGATTTGAAACATTAAAACTATTGATAAACGTTTCGGATGAAACAACTGAGATCTTGTGATCAACCTTTACATACAGATGATTTGAAATGTTAAAACCTATTGATAAACGTTTTGAATGAAACACCTGAACTTTTGTAATCCACCTTGATATACGGATTATGTGTAATATTAAAACTATGAACTCACCAACCTTTGTGTTGACACTTGAAGCATGTTTATTCTCAGGTTTCTAGAAGTCTTCCGCTGTTTGCTTATACGTGATACAAATTATGTGCTTGGAGTCATACATGCTTTATTCAAGAAACTTTGCATTCACCAAACTATTACCATGTACCTTATTTTGACTGTATTGTCAACAGATGTATTATTGTAAACCATTTAAACGGTGATTGTCTATACGTAGAAATCATCAGATGTTAAAATCCTGGAATTTATATATTCAGTTATGGAATACCTTTTCAAACGAATGCAATGTTTACAAAACGTATCACATAGAGGTCAAAACCTCGCGATGAAACCGGTGAATAACGTCCTGCGTCAAAAGGGATTTTGACCGGCCGTTACATTAACCTTGTATCATTTTCTTCCATATAAATACCTCAAGATGGATCTGCTCGTGCACACTTTTTTGACGTGTACATTTTGATTTTACATCATTATTGTATAAGTTACAACACATTCATTGCACATTCAATGTCTAAGTTCGAGTCGACTCATTTAACATTCAAAGATCTCAAACTCGAGTTCGACCTTTTTCCAACTTAATATATTAACTTTGAACTTGGTTAGTTTCTAAACATACAAGATCTAGTTTATCTCGAGTTCGACTTGAATGCTTTTTTATATATAATATATAAATATAATTATTATTATTACTTTACTATACTATATAATTATACATAATCTTATATCTTATCTTATAATAATAATAATAATAATAATAATAATAATAATAATAATAATAATAATAATAATAATAATAATAATAATAATAATAATAATAATAATAATAATAATTAATTATTATATAATAATTACAATTATAATATAATAATTACAATTATAATATAATTTTATAATTAGAATTATAGTTATATTATATAATAAAATTAATAAAGTATTAATAAAAATTATTATATATTTATAATTATAATTATATTTATATTATATTATAAAATTAATAAATTATTAATAAAAATAGCTGATGTATTTTAATAAAATGTTATGCAAATTTGAAGCTCGGGTAACTTACACCCATGTTGCGTATCTCCTCTTCTGAAAGTGATTAACATAGTATACAATTGACCGTAAACTTATAGTGTTACGAGTGAGACTCAGAGTGAGTGATGTTGATGCAGCATGAAATGTTGAAGTTATTGTTGAATAAATGTAAAACAGTCAATCACTTAAAACAAGCACACCTTCAAATAATCATCAATGGCGGCAACAAGTCTCTACTCCACAACCTCATCACTCTTTCATCTGACCTCATTTCACTTAATTATGCCTTCAAAATCCTTCAAACTTCCAATTTGTCTAACCTTGATGTTATCGCGTATAACACACTCATCAAATGCTTTTTCAGTCCTGGTAATGAAAGAAATTGTAATACTAGAGAATGTAATCCATTAAGTGTATACAAAGAAATGAAGAAAAAGGGCTTTTTACCCAATAGTTTTACTTTTACTTTTCTTTTGAAATGTTGTGATGATAATTTGGATGCTGGTAGAATGATTCATGGGGATGTGTTGAAGATGGGTTTTGATGTTTCTAGTTTGTTTGTTGGAAATAGTCTTTTGAATTTATATGGTAAATATGATGGTGGGGTTGATATGGCTTGTAAGGTGTTCGATGAAATGCCTGAGAGAGATATTGTGTCTTGGAACACTATGATTCGGATGCGTATGGATTGTGGAGACGTTGGAGTTGCGATTGAGCTTTTCGAATCGATGCCTGAAAGGAGTAACGTGACGTGGAATTGTGTTATTACAGGGTTGGTTAATAACGCAAATATGGAATACGCACGTGAACTGTTTGATAAAATGCCTGACAAAAATGAGGTTTCGTGGAATTGTATGATATCTGGGTATATAAAGATGGGCGATTTGAGCAACGCGGAGCATTTGTTTAACGAGATGCCATTGGTGAAGAAATCTGTAGTAACATGTACGGCGATCATATCAGGATATGCTTCAAATGGTGAGATTGAAAAAGCAAGAAAAATGTTCGATCGAATGGAGGGAAAAAGAAATGTTGTGACTTGGAATGCAATGATTGCTGGGTACGTAAACAAAAGCGTATTTGATGAAGCTCTTTCATTATTTCATATGATGTTGGTTGATGGAAAATGCAAACCTGATCAGATAACGTTAATTAGTGTCTTATCTGCGTGTTCTCATTTGGGTTCACTCGAAAATGGAAAATGGATAAGCGCTTATATCAACAAAAACAAGATACATCTATCGACCCCTTTAGGAAACGCGTTGATAGATATGTTTGCAAAATGTGGTGATATCGAAAGCAGTAAAGCAGTTTTTCATCAGATGGGGTTAAACAAAAACAGATGTATAATCACATGGACAACAATGGTTGCAGGGTTATCTTTAAACGGGATGTGTAAACAAGCGTTAGAATTGTATAATGACATGTGTGTTGAAGGAACAACGAAACCAGATGATGTCATGTTTATTGCTGTTTTATCAGCTTGCAATCATGGAGGATTAGTTAAAGAGGGTAAACGTTTATTCAACGAAATGATACATAGTTACAAGATTAAACCGCAAATAGAGCATTACGGATGCATGATTGATCTTATAGCTCGATCCGGGGACTTGGATGAAGCAGTGAGATTGACCGAAAACATGCAGGACGTGAAACCTAATGCGGTGATTTGGGGGACGTTGATTGGTGCTTGTAAGGTACATGGGAATAGTAAGTTGTTTGAGTATGTAACTAAAAAAGTATTGGATCAAGAACCTGCAAACCCTAGTTATTTGACACTAATTACGAATTTGAGTTCGTCGATTGGAAGATGGCAAGATGCGTTGAGGTTTAGATTGGAGATGAGACAAAAAGGAGTTGAAAAGGTTCCGGGTTGTAGCTCGATACAAATAGGAGATAGTGTGCATGAATTTGTAGCTACTGATACAATTCATATGCAAAGGAGTGATATTTATGGAATTTTGGAGTCTTTAAATGGTCACTTGTGGCTACAATCTGATGTTGAGTTGTAACTACAAAACCAGAAAATGTACACAGGCTATTTATTTGAATGAAGAGTAAAAAAGGTATTTTTTTTGTTTCTGAAAAAAAGTCTGAATTTTCCATTGAAGCCTCGCTCGAAATATTTGATCTTAGGTACATTTTTCTCAAGATGGGCAAAAAGAAGTCGTCTTGGTAGCATCAAACCAATAGAACAAGGGTTAGTTCTGAAGCTGGTCTACAAGCAAGGTAAGTAGGTCCGGTCCATAATGTCCACATGCCAAATCGAAGTGCAGAAAGTTATGAAAGGAGTGTAACATTTACAAATTTAATGGAGTATTATGTTATAAGGTGAGCAAAGTGTATTTATTTTTCATGATTTTATACTTAAGTTATTATTCAGCACCTTTGTGAAATACAAAATTGGAAGAAGGAGATTGCAACTGACATGTTGATTGTTGCTCCAGTGGATGTTGATTTTAAACTATGCATTTTTAATCAATACGAGTGATATGCTTTGTTACAAAAAAGTATAGTTAATTTTTTTTCTTGTAATAGTGTTATTACTTTTTACAGTCGGATTTTATTGGATTATAAATTATGACTTTAGAAGACATTATCAACTTTGTATTATAATTTTTGGAGTACAGACAGGTTGAAGCAACTGTTTTCTTGATGGTTTGAACATTTGGATGACTTTACCCTAGCTTCTTCATGGGGAAGGTATTATATATTTCTGCTAAACTTTGATGCATGTTCTTATCTCATATACACAAATACTGGATCATTTTGTCAATTTCAAGCAGAGAAATACATGGTTGTTTCTATATTAATTTGTTATTATTTGTAGGTTCATATATAAAATTGAGGATGTTTGTGGGCAATGGTCAACAGGTGATCTCAAAAATTTATTGGTAAGCTTCCAGTTTACATACTTGTTTTGCTAGAGCTGTTTCATTTCATGGAGTAGTAGCTCGAAATTAGCAAAATACTGTCCTTTCTAGGTTTATGTTTCTGCATTTTTGTTATCATATTTATTGTTAGATTGTTGATCATTAAAGCTTGTTAAATGAAACATGACCTGAATTGTGTGAAAGTATGTGTTGTATACAATACTACTTATAAAGGTAAATAGGTTATTCTTTAGTTACTAGAGGCTAGAAAGCTCTTAAATGCATGATCTATCATGTGTATACAATCTGCAATGGTAGTTTAGTGCTTGGGGGACATCAGGATATGCAGCATAAAACAGAGGTTAATCCCTTTAACCATAAATTACAACAACAACAACAACAACAAAACCCAATACCACATGAGTGGTGTATGGGGGAGGTGAGATGTAGACAATCCTTCCCCTATCCGAGAATAAAGACAAGTCATTTCTCCACCCAGAGTGAAACACTCTCGAGAGTAGAGAAAGCCATTCCTCTCTTTATTCGACGGATAAAGAGATTGCTTCCGAGAGGACCTCCGGTCTTTAAGTAGGAAAAAGTTTTTTTTAAATAAAATAAAAATAATAATAGACGCCATGAAAATGGTAGAATCAAATTTTCATGGGTTTTAATCCTGCCTGAAATTTAATTTAAGCTCTAAAAGTCAGTCAAGTCGCCAATAAATCGACGATTGTTGTCGACTCAATAGAGCCGTATTTAACCATAAATTACGTGCTTTACCAATCCCATATGCATGAGCAAAAATCCCATAAACCTGAAACCGAAACGGTACCGGTACCGAAAACCGATAGAGAATCAGTTTCGGTTTCGGTCCTTGATTTTGGAATGAGTCGGTTATAGTACAAAGGGGATCAATGATACTCACTCTATGTGAACTATTTGATCAAGAATGTATTATCATAAAACAACACTAGCATATGAGAACCGTAAGTTGTAGCAACTGAAAACACTAAGGTGAAATTTTCATATATCTACCTAACTACCCTGCTTAGTTGCATGTAGTATTAAAACCAATATTTGCTTCAACAAACTGGTTCTTATGACCTAAGTTTAAGGTAACTGACTAACTGGTACCTATGTAGTCATCATGTTCTTATGACCTCAGTTTAATTCATAATAGTTTATCACGGGACTCAAAGTCACCACTTTGAAGATATATCCATTTATTTTACGCGAGGATTGTGGGAAGTCTTACTGCTACTCAATCCATTGTCGTAAAACACCATCTAGGAAAAAAAAAATTATGGAGTAAAAGTTTAAACAATGAATTTGATGCTTTTTCTACCTCTATATATATATATATATATATATATATATATATATATATATATATATATATATATCTTTTCAACTAGAACGTCGATGTTCAGTAGATTAGACGTTTGATAAGATTCATCTATGTTTCCCAATCATGAGACATGACTTAAAGAAAAATAACGTTAGCAAAACTTGTAAATAATAGAGAGTAGAAAAATTGAATAAATAAACAAATAAAATTTGAAACTTCAAAAGAAAAAAAAAAAAGTGTGTACAGCATTTATACTAGAAAATGAATTTGGTTAAATATTAAATATATTTAATTAATTCGTTTCGAAATCTTAATAGTCTATCTCTTAATATATCCATAATTGTGTAATTTTTAATTTAAATAAAGAAGATTATATGGTGTATATATATCCAAAAAGTCTTTCACAAGGTCACAATCAGTGGGAAAGAGATCCAATATCTATATCTATTTATGTAAATTATTACAGGTGGGTAGGGAAAAACAATCCCACTTCACTATGCAGTTTTTTTCAACTTAATAATTATTACTATTGTTTTGCAGTCGTAATTTATAATGTATATCGTTTTATACAAATTATCTAAATACTTTTTCCCATTTTTTTTTATCAATCAACCACTTAAATCTTGGAATTAACCACACAAAATATATTTAATGGTGTTATAATTTAGGAGTTTATAACTACCTTTTTAGTAACGTAGTCTCTAATTATAGAATAGAAAGAAGAGAGAGTAGTATCCATATGAAATATATTGAAAAGTGGTGTCTCTGTAAGTTTACATCCTTCAATATTTATAGTATAATAATTTACTGTACATGGTAGGTGAAATAATAATAAAATATAAAGTTCTTCACGAGATACAACAACTCTTGGATTTATGTGGAAAATTGGCAGCCACTTTTGACATTTTATAACACTCCCTCTTGGATGACAATTTTAGTTCATTATAGAGCAACTAGTACTGTCTCGTTAAAAACCTTGCTAAAGAAAAACCCATTGGGATAAAAACTTTAGTCAAGGAAAAAAGAGTGCAGTATAGAATTGACTCTCCCTCAAGTAGACATCGCTGAGTCGTCACATCTTTTGAACTTGCCTCATGCCAATATTGTGAACGTGTGTTCTGAAAACAGCGGTAGACAGTGCTTTGGTATAAAGATCGGTAGAGTTGTTGATTGAACGTATCTCATTTTAATCTGGTTGTCTTTTACGAGATATTGAGTATATGAGAAGAATCTGAGGTTTTCATCTGAAACTGTATCATCTAAATCTTTTATGTACAAGTTTAGCCCCTGTGATTTGTCTACAGTCTCCTTCATGGTTTGCTCAAAACATTGTTTCAATTCCTATTCCCTTTTAGTCTTTTCTGAGCCTTACCAACATACCATTCTTTTCCATCAAACTTATGACCGTTAAGACCGTCTATGACTTTGGCGCCTCGTCAACATTTATATTTTGTTCTGTCACTTTTGATACTGTTCTTTCATTTGTATTATGCAAGCTGCATTATCTTTATATATAGTTGTTGGTGAAGATAGTTGTTGGTCTTTTATAGCGTTCTAGTTCACACGAATCAATAATGATTTGTGTCATTGATCTCAACCAAACACATTTTCGAGTAGTTTCATATAATGCAATCACTTCGTCATGATTTGATGATATTGCAACAAGTGTTTGTTTTAAGAACGCCATGATTTTGTGGTACCTCCATTTAGGAATACATATCGAGTTTGAGATTTATCTTTATGAGGATTTGATGAATGACCTGCATATACATAATCAACCAAATTTTGTTTTGAAGTGTTAGAATAAAATAATTTTAAATCGGAAGTTCCTCAAGGGTATCAAAATATGTGTTTGATCCCATTCCATTGTCATTTGGTAGAAGTTGAGCTGAATCTTGCCAACAAATTAACTGCAAAAGAAATGTCAGGTCTTGTACAATTTATAAGATACATAAGAACCTCAATTGCACTAAAATATGGAACTTCAGATCTGTTAAGATCTTCATGATCTTCACAGGGATGAAATAGATCAGTGTCAATATTGAGTGATCTAACAACAATGAGTTTGTCTTTAAAAAATGTTTTAAAATCTTTTCGGTATAAGTTGTTTGATGTACAAGTAAACCATTAGGCATATGCTCAATTTGCAATCCAAGGTAATACTTGGTTTTTTCAAGATCTTTCATTTCAAAAAAATTCTTTAGAAGTTGAATGATTTCATAGATCTCTTTATTTGTTCATATGATGTTAAGAACATTGACATAAATAACTACGATATATATCCGATCATTGTTTTTCATAATAAAAACACATGTGCAAATAAGTTTATATGTATACACTTTTCTTATCAAGTAATCACTTAATCAGTTATACTATTGTATCAACCCACATAAAAATCTTTGTGATTCAATGGAATACATTTCTTTGAGTTTTGCATTAGATACTTATGATACCTTAAACCCTTCAGGTATATTCATATATATCACTATCAAGTGATCCATACAGATAAGTAGTTACAACATCCATGAGATGCATTTAAGTAATTATCAGGTTGATTAAGTATCTAATAAGTAATTGCATCCATTTCAGGATGATAAGTTATCCTCATAATTCATTTATGGTCTTTGTAGGAAATCTTGAGTTACAAGTTTAGTTTTGCTTTGTAACTTCATTTGCACATTTCTTTTTCGGATAAAAATTCATTTGTATCCCATACGTTTCACATCTTTAAAAGTGATAACGATTGATTCGAAAACTTTTCTTTTATTGAGCGATTCTAATTCAGCTAGTATTGCTTATTTCCATTGAGCTCAATCATGTCTATTTTTATATTCAATGATAGATTTTGGTTCCAGATCATCATTTTTATTCATGATGTCATTGTAACATTATATGAAAATATCTCATCGAGATTTTTCATTTCATTTCGGTTCCATAATATTGCATAATTTATCGCAATTTTAGTATTTACATTTATCAATATCCTCTGCAGAAGGAATATTGATTTGTGATTCTTCTTAAACACTTTCTTTTATCTCATTATCAGCTGATTTTATTTTCAAGCATTTTTATCTTCGAAACCAATTGTTCTTCCACGTTTCATGCGTGGCAAAGACTCAAGAGTGAAATTATTGCCAGCTTTTGGAATTTCAATTCGAGCTGGAGCATTTATTGCTATTATATATGATTTAGTCACTCTTTTTGTATCTTTAAATGCATCGCGTAATCGATTTGCAAGTTCTTGCATATGCATTATTTTTGAACTTTCGTTTTACATTCTTTTGTGCGAGGATCGAGATATTTTAATTGATGTTCACATCATGAAACATCATTTTATTTTATTTTTTTCATTTCTCCCCCTAATCTAGGGAACAATTTTTCATTAAAATGACAATTAGCAAAAACGTGCTGTAAAAACATCACCCGTCATGGATTCGATATATCTTATGATTGAATATGTTTCATATACAACATATATTTCAATCCTTCTTTCAGGAACCATTTGTTGTGGTGGTGCAATTAAAAATACAATGCACAACCAAATGTTCTAAGATGGAAAATATTTGGCTCTCGATCAAAATTAAGTTGGTAATGGAGAATATTTATGACTTGCATTTGGTTTAATGCGAATTAATGTCGCATCATGTAAATTTACATGTCCCCATATAAATATTGAGAGTTTTGTACTCATTACCAATCGTCTAGTTATTAGCTGCAAGCGTTTATCTATTGATTCAACTAAACCAATTTTGTGTATGCACATGAGCAACTGGACGTTCAACAACAATCCCTGTAGACATATAATAATCATTAAATGCTTGAGATGTTAACTCACCAGCATTATCAAGTCTCATCATTTTAATGGTGTAATCAGAATAATGTGTTCTCAATTTAATAATTTGTGCAAGAAACTTTGCAAATGCCATATTACGGCTTGATAACACACAAACATGAGACCATCCGCTAGATGCGTCTATTAGAACCATGAAATATCAAAATGGTCCGCATGATAGATGAATCGATCCATATATATAACCTTGAATTCTTTCAAAAACATTGGTGATTCTTTCTCAATATTCTTTTCATTAATCACCATATGTGCTTTTCATTAATCACCATATGCGCTTTTCATCATATATCCTTTTCACCATATGCGATTTTAATCATATGCGATGAACTTTTCATCATATGCACTTTTCATCATATGCGCTTTTAATCATATGCGCTGCTGTGATGCCCCGTACAAAACCATCGTGTACGAATCATCAACAACAGGATCATTACAATGTCAAATACTATATGCGGTTTCAAAACAAGTTTGCATTCGTGAATAAAGGTGATGTCTTAACCAACATCAAATGTCTTACAACAAAAGTATGCTTCAACGAACAGAAGCAATTAGTAATAGTACGTGACCTAATGGTCGTTACAAATCATTATTTCAAAAGGTAACATAGTTTGAATGCAAATAAAACGTTTCACACGGTGACAACTCTAACAAGCGCAGCGGGTGTCTACAAGGCATGACTAGTACAACAGCGGAAGCAAGCAACCTTAAGCACCTGAGAAAAACATGCTTAAAAACGTCAACACAAAGGTTGGTGAGTTATAGTTTAAGTATAACAGTATGTAAGGTAGGCCACGAGATTTCAGTGCTTCAAAGAGCGTTTCAAAACAGTATGTAAAGTATATGTTTAACCGTGGGCACTTGGTAACTAACTTAACGTTTATAACCCTCCGAAAGTACACTTGGCGAGTGCGTATGTTTACGAAGTATTAAACACCCGTTAAATGCTAGCGCTACTAGCCCGAGTGGGGATGTCAAACCCTATGGATCCATATCTAAGATTCGCGTTCACCGGTTCAAAAACCAATGACTAAACGTTACCGAGCTAAGGGGAAAGTTTATGCCGTTGTATAACCCACACATATATAAAGTTTAAGTACTCGTGCCTAGTATGTAAAACGTAAAATGCGCATGTATTCTCAGTTTCCAAAATAATTAAAGTAAAAAGGGATGCTATAACTCACAGTGGAAAAGTAGTAGTAAGTTGACTCGGGAAAAGTAAGCAAGTATGTAGGTCCGGAAAGTCCTCAATCTAAGTCAAAAGTTACTAAGTCAGTAAATCGTTCCCGATAGGTTTAAAATTATGTAAATTAGGTCTTAAGGGTCATCATCAAACAAAAGTATAAAGTATGTTTCATTCTAGAAAAGAGTTTAAAACAAAGGCTGACTTCGGTCAGTCGCCACGGCCTCTATATCTACTGAAATGAGGTGAAACCAGTGGCCATGGCTCCGTATATGAGTCCTTTAGTTGCTGTAAAAATTCCAGAAGCAAACTCGTCTTTGTTTGACCGTGGCGAGGTTTAAGTGCGAGTAGGTCAGAATTTTCAGCACAACGTTAAAAGGACATAGTGACGTTCGGAGGGCCATAGATCCTAAACCGTAACTCGGATTAAGACGAGTCTTAAACGAAAAATTATCTACTCGAACAGAGATAACTGAAAATCAAATTTACAGTAGCCCAGGTGGTTGGGTCAGACCCAGAAACAGTAGCTAAAAGTGTTCCGGTGGGTTCTTCGTGCTTGATGTTCATCACGGTTCTCATCCTTAATGCTTGTAGCTTCAAGTGTACAACTCGTTGATGGGTTTACATCATCTTTACCAAGTTTTGACCATCATAACACTAGTGCAAGTCTAAGATATGTAGCACAACTCACTTAAGAGTTGTATGTAGTTTGATGAACCAAAGTTACATCAAAATCTTAGGTTTGTCACATACATGAATTATAAAAGTAATATTGAACTACAAACTTGAAAGTAAACTAACTAATCAAGATCTTAAGTTGTAAAACATAGTTCTTAGTTAGATCTTGAAGATCCTATACCCAAAAGTCTAGATCTAAAGTTACTAAGTTAAATCCTAAGTTATAACACTTGAATCTTTACTTTCATGAAACCATAAGTTATGAAACTTAGATTTTCATCTTGTAAAGTGTATGTAAGCTTATGAGCTCTTGATTATGACAAAATTAGAAGACCATAAGCTATAGAAACTTTGATCTTTCATAAGTATATGAAGTTATAACTAGAAAGTTATACTTCCATGTTATTGAACTTATAAAGTTAACTTTTGTTCAAGAAAAATGAGATCAAGATTAACTAGTAATACTTGACCACTCAAAACAATAATCACGAATTTAAGATGCAAGAAAATGAATAAATAACTAATCTACAAGTTAATAAGTTCATGGTTGTTCATACTTTTAAAGATTCAAGCCAAGGCTTTGATCTTTAAGAAAGTAAACTTTAAGTTTACAACTTGAACTTCAAGTGTGATTTTTACAACTCATGAACTTTCTTTTAAAAAAACATTAAGTGTAGAACCATAACTAGGAAGTTAGGTTCTTGTATGTTCTTGTATGAACAAGATGGTATGAAGAACAAACTAGAAAGTTTGGTTCTTAATCAACAACAAACAACTACAAGTAGTTAAGCAACAAACAAGAACAAGTATTAACAAGCAAATGATGATGATAATGTATGTATATGTTAAGGTTTTGAGACAAGGAAAAGGAGAGAAAATTCTTGAAAGAAACTCACAATTTGAGAGAAAAGTTGAGAGGAAATGAGAGCAAGTAAATTGTGTGTGTGAAGTGAAATGAACTAGTGAAAGAAGTAATAAGGAAATTGGCTTTTCACAAGGAAAAGGGGAAGGGAAAAACCTACTAGTTACTTGCATGTAAAGGTGAAGATGCTCTCTAGAAATGGTAATAAAGTAAGTTGCATGGGAAAGATGTGTAATTGTATAGTAACTAGCCTTCACATGACACTAACTAACTAGTTAAGCCTTAATGTAATACTTACATGAAAGATGGGCTAATTAGTCCATTAAGATAAGTAGGGTGGGCTTCTAAGTCCATTAATATTAATAAAAGCTCAAGTTCAACTAATTAACAAATTAATCCAATAAAGCCCAAGTAATTAACTAGTAACCTTAGTTAATTAAAAATGATTAATACAAATTAATCATGAATGTAAATAATATCCGAAATATTATTCGTGAAAAGTTCGTGTGTCACAAAGACGTGTCGGGCATTTAAAAGTCATGTATGGTAACAAGTAAATGTATAAAAATACATTCATTAAACACAAGCATTAATAATAAATATTATTAATTAAACGTTGAAAAAATCCAGGGTCGTTACATTACCCACCTGTTAAAGAAAATTTCGTCCCGAAATTTTAAGCTGAGGTAGATGGAGGAGTTGGGAAAAAGGTGAGGATACTTCTGCATCATTTGATCCTCTCGTTCCCAGGTAAACTCAGGTCCTCGTTTGGCATTCCATCGTCCTCGGACGATCGGAATCTTGTTGTGTTTCAAAGTTTTGACCTCGCGGTCCATAATTTCAACAGGCTCTTCCACGAAGTGGAGTTTGTCGTCAATCGTAAGTTCCTCCAAAGGTATGACATGTTCCGGTTCAGCAGGACACTTCTTCAAATTCGATACATGAAAGGTAGGATGAACGGAGCTCAATTGAGTTGGAAGATCCAAACGGTAAGCAACGGGTCCAACACGCTCCAAGATTTCAAAAGGACCAATGTATCGCGGGTTGAGCTTCCCACGTTTTCCAAAACGGATCACACCTTTCCAAGGTGCGACCTTCAACATTACACGGTCACCCACGTTGAATTCAAAGTCTTTACGTTTGAGGTCTGCATAACTCTTTTGACGATCACGGGCCGTCTTGAGTCTCGCTTGAATCTGAGCAATCTTCTCCGTTGTTTCATGGACTATCTCAGGTCTAGTGATTTGCTTTTCGCCTACCTCGGCCCAACAAATAGGAGATCGGCATTTGCGGCCATACAATGCTTCAAAAGGTGCGGCATTAATGCTCGAGTGATAACTGTTGTTGTACGAGAATTCGGCTAGCGGCAAATGCCTTTCCCAAGCCTTTTCGAAATCAATGACACATGCACGCAACATGTCTTCCAAAGTCTGAATCGTTCGTTCGCTCTGACCATCGGTCTGTGGGTGATAAGCAGTACTCATGTCGAGACGAGTTCCCAAGGCTTCTTGCAAGGAACGCCAAAATCTAGAAGCAAAACGGGGATCGCGATCTGAGATGATCGATAAAGGTACACCATGACGAGATACAACCTCTTTGATGTATAGTTGAGCGAGTCTCTCCATCGTATCCGTTTCCTTCATAGCTAGGAAATGTGCAGATTTGGTAAGACGGTCAACGATAACCCAGATGGTATCGTATCCGCCCACCGTATTTGGTAGCTTGGTGATGAAATCCATTGTTATCCTTTCCCACTTCTATTGCGGGATTTTCGGTTGCTGAAGTAACCCAGAAGGTCTTTGATGTTCGGCCTTAACTTTCGAACAAGTCAAACACTTACCAACATAAGTTGCAACGTCCTTCTTAAGATTAGGCCACCAATACTGTTCTTTAAGATCGTGGTACATTTTGCCCGCTCCGGGATGAATCGAATATCTCGACTTGTGGGCTTCATCTAGTATAAGGTTCCGTAGATCTCCATAAAGAGGTACCCAAATCCTTCCGGCAAAATATCGAAGTCCAGTCTCCTTAACCTCGAATCGAGAGACGAGAATGTTCAAATGTTCATGAGATATATTTTCCTCCTTGAGAGCCTCATCTTGGGCTACTCGGATCTGGCTGTTGAGATTTGAATGAATGGTGATGTTCAGTGCCCGAACACGAAGAGGTGCCATCCTCTCCTTTCTGCTCAAAGCGTCAGCTACAACATTGGCCTTGCCAGGATGATAACGAAGTTCACAATCATAGTCGTTCAGCGTCTCGATCCATTGACGCTGTCTCATATTCAGTTGCTTCTGATCAAAGATGTGTTGGAGGCTTTTATGATCGGTGAAAATAGTTCTCTTAGTTCCATAAAGATAGTGTCTCCACAGTTTTAATGCGAAGACAACGGCTCCAAGCTCGAGATCATGAGTAGTGTAATTTCGTTCGTGAATCTTCAGTTGACGAGAGGCATAAGCGATAACCTTTGTGTGTTGCATCAGTACACAACCAAAACCACTTTTCGAAGCATCGCAATAAACTACGAAATCGTCACTGCCTTCAGGAAGTGATAAGATATGTGCGGTGGTTAATTTCTTCTTCAAGGTTTGAAATACAGATTCCTGTTCGGGTTCCCAAATGAACTTCTTCCCTTTGTGAGTCAGCGCGGTCAAAGGACGCGCAATCAGAGAGAAACCTTCAATAAATCTTCGGTAGTAACCGGCGAGGCCTAAAAATTGGCGAATATGCGTTGGAGTAGTGGAGGTTTCCCACTTGCTGATAGCTTCAATCTTGGCGGGATCAACTTTGATACCCTGGTCGCTCACAACATGATCCAGAAATTGGACTTCCTTCAACCAAAATTCACACTTGGAGAATTTCGCATAAAGTTGCTCTTGTCTCAAGAGTTCAAGCACTAATCGAAGATGTTGCTCATGCTCTTCTTCGCTCTTGGAGTAAATGAGGATATCATCTATGAAGACGATAACGAACTTATCCAGGTATGGCTTGCAGACACGATTCATGAGATCCATGAACACGGCAGGTGCGTTGGTTAAACCGAATGGCATCACGAGAAACTCATAATGACCATAACGAGTTCTGAATGCAGTCTTCATCACATCGCTTTCTTTCACCCTCAACTGGTAATAACCGGATCGCAAATCGATCTTAGAGTAAACGCTCGATCCTTGTAGTTGATCAAAAAGATCGTCAATTCGGGGAAGAGGGTACCGATTCTTGATCGTCAATTTGTTGAGTTCACGGTAGTCGATACACATGCGGAAGGATCCGTCCTTCTTCTTCACAAACAAGACAGGTGCGCCCCAAGGCGAGAAACTTGGTTGGATGAATCCACGGTCTAGCAGTTCTTGTAATTGGCTCTGCAACTCCCGCATTTCAGAAGGTGCGAGTCGATAAGGTGCGCGAGCTACAGGTGCAGCTCCTGGCACTAAGTTGATTTGAAAATCTACTGCTCTTGGTGGCGGCAATCCAGGCAATTCCTCCGGAAAGACATCGGAAAAGTCGTTCACAATTCGAACATCGTTCACACTCTTCACCTCGGTTTCTAATGTTTTCACATGTGCTAGCACAGCAAGACGTCCTTTCTTCATGATGCTTTGCGCTTTCACGCAACTAATGAGGTTCAGCTTCGAGGTACATCTCTCTCCGTAAATGATCAGTGGCTCGCCGTCTCCGTGTGGTATACGAAGAGCTTTATCTCCACAGATAATGTCAGCCCTTATCTTGATCAACCAGTCCATACCTACAATAACATCAAAGCTTCCCAACTTAATGGGTATCAAGTCAATCTCGAAATCCACACCAGCTATGTTGATAATAGCTCCTCGACTAATATGGTCAACTTTCTCAAGTTTTCCATTGGCTACCTCTATAAGCATACTCTCCTTTAAAGGAACTAACGACCAATTTATCTTATCGCAAAAGTGTCTACATACATAACTTCTATCGGCACCAGTATCAAATAGGACAGAAGCTAATAGATTGTTGATAGTGAATATACCTGTCACCAAGTCGGGGTTCTCACGAGCATCCCTTGCATTTACATTGAAAGCTCTACCACGCGGTGGTCCGCCATCTTTTCGCTTGTTTGGGCACTCGTTCTTGAAATGGCCCGGCTGCCCACATTCATAACACTTTCTCGGTCCATTGGTGTTCGGCTTCCCAGTCATGGTGGTAATCTTACAGTCCCTACCAATATGCCCAGTCCGTTTGCACTTTTCACAAACAACGTTACAATACCCGGTGTGGTGCTTGTAGCACCTCTTGCATTGCGGTAGGGTACCCTTGTAGTTGGGGTTTGAGTTGGTGTTCGGAGTGGGGTTCCTTCCATCATTGTGCCTCTTGGCGGGGGTTTGATCATAGGTTCTCCCCTTGCTGTTATCCCACTTACGCTTGTCACTACTACCCGCTTCAAACTTAGCCTTTTCCGGTTCATCGATGATAATTTGGTTCATTAAAGTATGCGCCATGCGCATTGCCTCCGGGACATTAGGTGGCTTAGACGAGGTGACATTTCCCTTAATGGACTTAGGAAGTCCCCACAAGTATCTCTCCATACGCTTGAATTTCGGGGTGACCATGGTAGGACACATCAGGGCTAGTTCCAAATACCTACGATTGTACCCATCGAGATCGTTCCCTACAACCTTCAACTGCATAAACTCAATCTCCATCTTCTGTATCTCAGTTCTCGGACAATACTCTTCAATCATGGCCGCTTTGAATTCTTCTCATGGCGTGGCATACGCCTCATCAATACCCTTGGCTTGAGCCATTGTGTTCCACCAAGTGAGGGTGCCATCCGCCAGTGTACAAGAGGCATATTTTGTCTTGTTTGCCTCTGAGCAGTTGCTAACTCGGAATACATATTCTAGTTTTTCAAACCACCTAGTGAGACCAACCGGCCCCTCGGTACCACTAAAATTATGGGGCTTGCAACTTTGGAACTCCTTGTACGTGCACCCATTTCGATTGGGCTGAATAACCGGTGGCGGTGGGGCTTGGGGTTGCATTTCCACAATGGCTGCGGCTACCCTTTCGGCAATCATTTCTTCGATTTGAGCAGTTGTGGGTGTTGATCTTCCGTTTGCCATGATGTTCTAAACAAAAATTTTGACTCAAGTCAAAATCCAGCATTCAATATATAATAATACAGTATATGGTAACCAACATTGAATCAACACATCACATGTTTATTAAGTAATGCAACCAGGTACAAATACCACAGAATCATCATACAGTGACGTAAATAGAACACCGCGCAAGAATTAAATAACGCAAAGTTTCATTCATTAATAATAATAAGTTGCATACATCCGCATAGATTCGTACAATACATAAGTAATACATAAAACTACAACTAGATTACATAATAAAATCTACTACAAAGGTCCTATGGTGAAGGTGGGTGTAGGATGTCCAATACATGAGACATCTGGTCCTCGAGCTCAGCTACCCGAGCACGGAGGATCTCCACCTCCCTTGTCAGTTGGAGATGGTGGGGTAGGCGGTGCTGGTGGTGCCGGTGGTGCAGACGGTCTGGCTCTAGAAGTAGAGGCTGCAAAGCGGTAAGGCTTACGCACAAAAGGATCAGCAGGGTACGGCACAAGCCGCTTACGGGCGGTAACCCTACGACGCCGACCATATGCGTCAGTGAATGCTCGACCTCCGTTGATCCCCGGAATGACGGTGCCATCGAAACGGTACCGCTTCTTCGGCGGGGTGGAGGGTGGCTGTACAGGTGCATCATCAGGGTCCTCATTTGAATCCTCGTCACTAGAGTCGTCGGATGAAGAATCGGCGGATGATGGGTCGTCTAAATCGGCTGGGGGTGGCTGCACGGGTGGCTCTCCTCGGGCAGCCATCATCTATCGGTATCTGGCGGGTCCGATCGGCACGAGATGTGTAGTGACCCGAACTTTTCCATGTTTATATATATTAATTGAGATTGATATTTACATGATTAAATGTTTCCAACATGTTAAGCAATCAAACTTGTTAAGACTTGATTAATTGAAATATGTTTCATATAGACAATTGACCACCCAAGTTGACCGGTGATTCACGAACGTTAAAACTTGTAAAAACTATATGATGACATATATATGGATATATATATATAGTTAAAATGATACTATGATAAGTAAACATATCATTAAGTATATTAACAATGAACTACATATGTAAAAACAAGACTACTAACTTAATGATTTTTAAACGAGACATATATGTAACGATTATCGTTGTAAAGACATTTAATGTATATATATCATATTAAGAGATATTCATACATGATAATATCATGATAATATAATAATTTAAAATCTTATTTGATATTATAAACAGTGGGTTAACAACATTTAACAAGATCGTTAACCTAAAAGTTTCAAAACAACACTTACATGTAACGACTAACGATGACTTAACGACTCAGTTAAAATGTATATACATGTAGTGTTTTAATATGTATTTATACACTTTTGAAAGACTTCAATACACTTATCAAAATACTTCTACTTAACAAAAATGCTTACAATTACATCCTCGTTCAGTTTCATCAACAATTCTACTCGTATGCACCCGTATTCGTACTCGTACAATACACAGCTTTTAGATGTATGTACTATTGGTATATACACTCTAATGATCAGCTCTTAGCAGCCCATGTGAGTCACCTAACACATGTGGGAACCATCATTTGGCAACTAGCATGAAATATCTCATAAAATTACAAAAATATGAGTAATCATTCATGACTTATTTACATGAAAACAAAATAACATATCCTTTATATCTAATCCATACACCAACGACCAAAAACACCTACAAACACTTTCATTCTTCAATTTTCTTCATCTAATTGATCTCTCTCAAGTTCTATCTTCAAGTTCTAAGTGTTCTTCATAAATTCCAAAAGTTCTAGTTTCATAAAATCAAGAATACTTTCAAGTTTGCTAGCTCACTTCCAATCTTGTAAGGTGATCATCCAACCTCAAGAAATCTTTGTTTGTTACAGTAGGTTATCATTTTAATACAAGGTAATAATCATATTCAAACTTTGGTTCAATTTCTATAACTATAACAATCTTATTTTAAGTGATGATCTTACTTGAACTTGTTTTCGTGTCATGATTCTGCTTCAAGAACTTCGAGCCATCCAAGGATCCATTGAAGCTAGATCCATTTTTATCTTTTCCAGTAGGTTTATCCAAGGAACTTAAGGTAGTAATGATGTTCATAACATCATTCGATTCATACATATAAAGCTATCTTATTCGAAGGTTTAAACTTGTAATCACTAGAACATAGTTTAGTTAATTCTAAACTTGTTCGCAAACAAAAGTTAATCCTTCTAACTTGACTTTTAAAATCAACTAAACACATGTTCTATATCTATATGATATGCTAACTTAATGATTTAAAACCTGGAAACACGAAAAACACCGTAAAACCGGATTTACGCCGTCGTAGTAACACCGCGGGCTGTTTTGGGTTAGTTAATTAAAAACTATGATAAACTTTGATTTAAAAGTTGTTATTCTGAGAAAATGATTTTTATTATGAACATGAAACTATATCCAAAAATTATGGTTAAACTCAAAGTGGAAGTATGTTTTCTAAAATGGTCATCTAGACGTCGTTCTTTCGACTGAAATGACTACCTTTACAAAAACGACTTGTAACTTATTTTTCCGACTATAAACCTATACTTTTCTGTTTAGATTCATAAAATAGAGTTCAATATGAAACCATAGCAATTTGATTCACTCAAAACGGATTTAAAATGAAGAAGTTATGGGTAAAACAAGATTGAATAATTTTTCTCATTTTAGCTACGTGAAAATTGGTAACAAATCTATTCCAACCATAACTTAATCAACTTGTATTGTATATTATGTAATCTTGAGATACCATAGACACGTATACAATGTTTCGACCTATCATGTCGACACATCTATATATATTTCGGAACAACCATAGACACTCTATATGTGAATGTTGGAGTTAGCTATACAGGGTTGAGGTTGATTCCAAAATATATATAGTTTGAGTTGTGATCAATACTGAGATACGTATACACTGGGTCGTGGATTGATTCAAGATAATATTTATCGATTTATTTCTGTACATCTAACTGTGGACAACTAGTTGTAGGTTACTAACGAGGACAGCTGACTTAATAAACTTAAAATATCAAAATATATTAAAAGTGTTGTAAATATATTTTGAACATACTTTGATATATATGTATATATTGTTATAGGTTCGTGAATCAACCAGTGGCCAAGTCTTACTTCCCGACGAAGTAAAAATCTGTGAAAGTGAGTTATAGTCCCACTTTTAAAATCTAATATTTTTGGGATGAGAATACATGCAGGTTTTATAAATGATTTACAAAATAGACACAAGTACGTGAAACTACATTCTATGGTTGAATTATCGAAATCGAATATGCCCCTTTTTTATTAAGTCTGGTAATCTAAGAATTAGGGAACAGACACCCTAATTGACGCGAATCCTAAAGATAGATCTATTGGGCCTAACAAACCCCATCCAAAGAACCGGATGCTTTAGTACTTCGAAATTTATATCATATCCGAAGGGTGTCCCGGAATGATGGGGATATTCTTATATATGCATCTTGTTATTGTCGGTTACCAGGTGTTCACCATATGAATGATTTTTATCTCTATGTATGGGATGTGTATTGAAATATGAAATCTTGTGGTCTATTGTTACGATTTGATATATATAGGTTAAACCTATAACTCACCAACATTTTTGTTGACGTTTTAAGCATGTTTATTCTCAGGTGATTATTAAGAGCTTCCGCTGTCGCATACTTAAATAAGGACAAGATTTGGAGTCCATGCTTGTATGATATTGTGTAAAAACTGCATTCAAGAAACTTATTTTGTTGTAACATATTTGTATTGTAAACCATTATGTAAGGGTCGTGTGTAAACAGGATATTTTAGATTATCATTATTTGATAATCTACGTAAAGCTTTTTAAACCTTTATTGATGAAATAAAGGTTATGGTTTGTTTAAAAATGAATGCAGTCTTTGAAAAACGTCTCATATAGAGGTCAAAACCTCGCAACGAAATCAATTAATATGGAACGTTTTTAATCAATAAGAACGGGACATTTCAGTTGGTATCCGAGCGTTGGTCTTAGAGAACCAGAAAATTTGCATTAGTGTGTCTTATCGAGTTTGTTAGGATGCATTAGTGAGTCTGGACTTCGACCGTGTTTTCTTTAAAAATGATTGCTTAACATTTTTGTTGGAAACTATATATTTTTAACATATGAATATTATGTGATATATTAATCTCTTAACGTGTTTGATATTATGTGATAGATGTCTACCTCTAGAACAAGTCCCATTGACTCACCTAATAATAATGAAGAGTCAAATGTAAATTGGAATGATTCGTGGACTGATTCACAAGTTCCCGAAGAAGAACCGGAAGAAGAGTCGGAATCGGAAGAAGAATCGGAACCGGAAGAAGAATCGGAACCGGAAGAAGAATCGGAACCGGTGGGGGAAATAATAAAACGGTTAAGTAAAAGAGAATCCTTAACCAACCGACCAAGGTTAATTATGGTCAATGGTGTTTCCGCCAAGGAAGCAAAATATTGGGAGGATTACCAATTCTCCGATGAATCGGATTCCGACGAGAATTCCAATGATGTTATAGAAATTACCCCAACTGAATTTAAAAAGGCAAAAGAAAATAATAAAGGAAAGGGCATAAAAATAGAGAAATCTAATTCCAACCCCGATGAACTTTATATGTATCGTCAACCCCCGAAGTCCTTAAGTTGTAACAATGACCCGGGAACCTCTAAACCACCCGGTTTTTCTAAACCAATGTGGACAACGACGGCTCGTATTAGGGGAACATCATATATCCCTAGAAACTTGGCAAAACGAACCAAAACCGAAGAAGAAGAAACGAGCGAGTCGGAATAAGATAGTTGTATTCGTGTGGTGTAATATATGTAATATAGTGTTCTTATGCTTTATGATATATGTAAAAATTGCTTGTATTAATAAGTATTTTTTTTATGAATCTAACTCTTGTCTATTTTACAGTTTAAAAACACAAAATGGATAGACAACCCAATATTTTAAGAGACCTACCCGGAGACATGATTGATGAAATCTTGTCTAGAGTCGGCCAGAATTCCTCGGCACAACTATTTAAGGCGAGATCAGTTTGTAAGACATTCGAAGAACGTTCCAAGAATGTCTTGGTTTATAAGAGACTTTCGTTTGAAAGATGGGGGATATCACATTGGGAAACCCATAAGTTACGATGTGTTTACTTTGACGCATATATTGCGGGGAACCCAAATGCTATTTTACGCAACGGGTTAAGAAATTATTTTGACTCAATATATCCGAATATTGGACTTCGTGATTTAGAAAAAGCGGCTAACATGCAACATAAAGATGCATGTTATGCTTACGGATTAGTAATGTTCGCTTCTCACCAAAGTGAGAACAAGAACATCGGGCTACAACTATTAAACAAAACGTTTCCACAAGTGACGGAGTCGGTAATTGGGGTAAGAAATGAGGTTTTTAGATTGTTACGGGACTGTTGGACATTACGTAACCCTCGTCCCTTTGATGACGTTACAACACGCTGTCTTATCAACGGCCATAATGGTTATGTTGCACAAGACCAAGGATGGGAAGTAGTCCTAGTAAAACCAGAATGCATGACTTGTTTCTGGACGTATGAATTACGTGTCTTTATTGCCTTTGCTGAACGACTTGTGTACTAGCTAGAATTGTCTTCACAACTATCTTGTATCAAAGTTATTGTGTGCTATATTTCATGCTTTATGTAAAATAAGCGGTATTGTAAGTTTGTAAAATATTGTATAAAAGTTTGAACGCTAAATATTATTATAATCAGTTTTTCATATAGAATTGTAGTAGTTGAATTGTATATTAGCTACTAAGTATGAACTTAACGGGTAAGTACTACCCGAATTTAAACTTATAAAATGCTAATATGAAGAAAAAGCTTTTATAAATGAGTTCATATTATGCTACGAAATACTATTAACTACTCTTAATATTCTGTATGATTAACTTGTTCCATTTGACTATTTTGAAGGAAATGGCACCGACTACTCGACACACAGTGAATATGAATGAAGAGGAATTTCGTACTTTTCTAGCTTCAAACATAGCCGCAGTACAGGCTGCGCTACATACCAACAATAACCTTGGATCTAGCAGTACAGGAAATCGTGTAGGATGCACCTACAAAGAATTCACTGCCTGCAAACCTTTGGAATTTGATGGAACCGAAGGACCGATCGGATTGAAACGGTGGACCGAGAAGGTTGAATCGGTGTTTGCCATAAGTAAGTGTACTGAAGAGGACAAAGTGAAGTACGCTACGCATACCTTCACAGGTTCTGCGTTAACATGGTGGAATACCTATCTAGAGCAAGTGGGACAAGATGATGCGTACGCACTACCGTGGTCAGCATTCAAGCACTTGATGAACGAGAAGTACCGTCCCAGAACCGAGGTCAATAAGCTCAAGACAGAACTTAGAGGGTTACGAACCCAAGGATTTGATATTACCACGTACGAAAGACGATTCACAGAATTGTGCCTATTGTGTCCGGGAGCATTCGAAGATGAGGAAGAGAAGATCGACGCGTTTGTGAAAGGATTACCGGAAAGAATCCAAGAAGATATAAGTTCACACGAGCCCGCCTCCATACAACAGGCATGTAGAATGGCTCACAAACTAGTGAACCAGATTGAAGAAAGAATTAAAGAACAGACTGCTGAAGAGGCCAATGGGAAGCAAGTCAAAAGAAAGTGGGAGGAAAACGGTGATAAGAATCACCAATACAACAACAACAGCAATTACAACAATAATCGCAACAATTATCCCAACAATCGCAACATCAATCGCAACTACAACAAACGGCCCAACAACAACAACAACAACAACAACAACAACAACAACAGCAACTACAACAATCATCCCAACAACAATAATAACCGCAACAACAACAACAATCAGAAGCAGCTATGCCAAAGGTGTGAAAAGAATCACTCGGGGTTCTGCACCAAATTTTGCAACAAGTGTAAAAGAAATGGTCATAGCGCGGCGAAGTGTGAGGTCTACGGACCAGGGGTTAATAGAACGAAAGGAACAAATGGTGTCGGAACGAGTAATGGTGGAGCAAGTAGTGTCGGAGCAAGTTATGCCAATGTAGTTTGTTATAAATGTGGAAAACCAGGCCACATTATTAGAAATTGCCCGAACCAGGAGAACACGAATGGACAAGGCCGTGGAAGAGTTTTCAATATTAATGCGGTAGAGGCACAGGAAGACCCGGAGCTTGTTACGGGTACGTTTCTTATTGACAATAAATCTGCTTACGTTTTATTTGATTCGGGTGCGGATAGAAGCTATATGAGTAGAGATTTTTGTGCTAAATTAAGTTGTCCATTGACGCCTTTGGATAGTAAATTTTTACTCGAATTAGCAAATGGTAAATTAATTTCAGCAGATAATATATGTCGGAATCGAGAAATTAAACTGGTTAGCGAAACATTTAAGATTGATTTGATACCAGTAGAGTTAGGGAGTTTTGATGTGATAATCGGTATGGACTGGTTGAAAGAAGTGAAAGCGGAGATCGTTTGTTACAAAAATGCAATTCGCATTATACGAGAAAAAGGAAAACCCTTAATGGTGTACGGAGAAAAGGGCAACACGAAGCTACATCTTATTAGTAATTTGAAGGCACAAAAACTAATAAGAAAAGGTTGCTATGCTGTTCTAGCACACGTCGAGAAAGTACAAACTGAAGAAAAGAGCATCAATGATGTTCCCATTGCAAAAGAATTTCCCGATGTATTTCCGAAAGAATTACCGGGATTACCCCCACATCGATCCGTTGAATTTCAAATAGATCTTGTACCAGGAGCTGCACCAATAGCTCGTGCTCCTTACAGACTCGCACCCAGCGAGATGAAAGAACTGCAAAGCCAATTACAAGAACTTTTAGAGCGTGGTTTCATTCGACCAAGCACATCACCGTGGGGAGCTCCTGTTTTGTTTGTCAAGAAGAAAGATGGTACATTCAGGTTGTGTATCGACTACCGAGAGTTGAACAAACTTACCATCAAGAACCGCTACCCACTACCGAGAATCGACGACTTATTTGATCAACTACAAGGCTCGTCTGTTTATTCAAAGATTGACTTACGTTCCGGGTATCATCAAATGCGGGTGAAAGAAGATGATATTCCAAAGACTGCTTTCAGAACACGTTATGGTCATTACGAGTTTATGGTCATGCCGTTTGGTTTAACTAATGCACCAGCTGTGTTCATGGACCTTATGAACCGAGTGTGTGGACCATACCTTGACAAGTTTGTCATTGTTTTCATTGATGACATACTTATTTACTCAAAGAATGACCAAGAACACGGTGAACATTTGAGAAAGGTGTTAGAAGTATTGAGGAAGGAAGAATTGTACGCTAAGTTTTCAAAGTGTGCATTTTGGTTGGAAGAAGTTCAATTCCTCGGTCACATAGTGAACAAAGAAGGTATTAAGGTGGATCCAGCAAAGATAGAAACTGTTGAAAAGTGGGAAACCCCGAAAACTCCGAAACACATACGCCAGTTTTTAGGACTAGCTGGTTACTACAGAAGGTTCATCCAAGACTTTTCCAGAATAGCAAAACCCTTGACTGCATTAACGCATAAAGGGAAGAAATTTGAATGGAATGATGAACAAGAGAAAGCGTTTCAGTTATTGAAGAAAAAGCTAACTACGGCACCTATATTGTCATTGCCTGAAGGGAATGATGATTTTGTGATTTATTGTGATGCATCAAAGCAAGGTCTCGGTTGTGTATTAATGCAACGAACGAAGGTGATTGCTTATGCGTCTAGACAATTGAAGATTCACGAACAAAATTATACGACGCATGATTTGGAATTAGGCGCGGTTGTTTTTGCATTAAAGACTTGGAGGCACTACTTATATGGGGTCAAAAGTATTATATATACCGACCACAAAAGTCTTCAACACATATTTAATCAGAAACAACTGAATATGAGGCAGCGTAGGTGGATTGAATTATTGAATGATTACGACTTTGAGATTCGTTACCACCCGGGGAAGGCAAATGTGGTAGCCGATGCCTTGAGCAGGAAGGACAGAGAACCCATTCGAGTAAAATCTATGAATATAATGATTCATAATAACATTACTACTCAAATAAAGGAGGCGCAACAAGGAGTTTTAAAAGAGGGAAATTTAAAGGATGAAATACCCAAAGGATCGGAGAAGCATCTTAATATTCGGGAAGACGGAACCCGGTATAGGGCTGAAAGGATTTGGGTACCAAAATTTGGAGATATGAGAGAAATGGTACTTAGAGAAGCTCATAAAACCAGATACTCAATACATCCTGGAACGGGGAAGATGTACAAGGATCTCAAGAAACATTTTTGGTGGCCGGGTATGAAAGCCGATGTTGCTAAATACGTAGGAGAATGTTTGACGTGTTCTAAGGTCAAAGCTGAGCATCAGAAACCATCAGGTCTACTTCAACAACCCGAAATCCCGGAATGGAAATGGGAAAACATTACCATGGATTTCATCACTAAATTGCCAAGGACTGCAAGTGGTTTTGATACTATTTGGATAATAGTTGATCGTCTCACCAAATCAGCACACTTCCTACCAATAAGAGAAGATGACAAGATGGAGAAGTTAGCACGACTGTATTTGAAGGAAGTCGTCTCCAGACATGGAATACCAATCTCTATTATCTCTGATAGGGATGGCAGATTTATTTCAAGATTCTGGCAGACATTACAGCAAGCATTAGGAACTCGTCTAGACATGAGTACTGCCTATCATCCACAAACTGATGGGCAGAGCGAAAGGACGATACAAACGCTTGAAGACATGCTACGAGCATGTGTTATTGATTTCGGAAACAGTTGGGATCGACATCTACCGTTAGCAGAATTTTCCTACAACAACAGCTACCATTCAAGCATTGAGATGGCGCCGTTTGAAGCACTTTATGGTAGAAAGTGCAGGTCTCCGATTTGTTGGAGTGAAGTGGGGGATAGACAGATTACGGGTCCGGAGATTATACAAGAAACTACCGAGAAGATCATCCAAATTCAACAACGGTTGAAAACCGCCCAAAGTCGACAAAAGAGCTACGCTGACATTAAAAGAAAAGATATAGAATTTGAAATTGGAGAGATGGTCATGCTTAAAGTTGCACCTTGGAAAGGCGTTGTTCGATTTGGTAAACGAGGGAAATTAAATCCAAGGTATATTGGACCATTCAAGATTATTGATCGTGTCGGACCAGTAGCTTACCGACTAGAGTTACCTCAACAACTCGCGGCTGTACATAACACTTTCCACGTCTCGAATTTAAAGAAATGTTTTGCTAAAGAAGATCTCACTATTCCGTTAGATGAAATCCAAATCAACGAAAAACTTCAATTCATCGAAGAACCCGTCGAAATAATGGATCGTGAGGTTAAAAGACTTAAGCAAAACAAGATACCAATTGTTAAGGTTCGATGGAATGCTCGTAGAGGACCCGAGTTCACCTGGGAGCGTGAAGATCAGATGAAGAAGAAATACCCGCATCTATTTCCAGAAGATTCGTCAACACCTTCAACAGCTTAAAATTTCGGGACGAAATTTATTTAACGGGTAGGTACTGTAGTGACCCGAACTTTTCCATGTTTATATATATTAATTGAGATTGATATTTACATGATTAAATGTTTCCAACATGTTAAGCAATCAAACTTGTTAAGACTTGATTAATTGAAATATGTTTCATATAGACAATTGACCACCCAAGTTGACCGGTGATTCACGAACGTTAAAACTTGTAAAAACTATATGATGACATATATATGGATATATATATATAGTTAAAATGATACTATGATAAGTAAACATATCATTAAGTATATTAACAATGAACTACATATGTAAAAACAAGACTACTAACTTAATGATTTTTAAACGAGACATATATGTAACGATTATCGTTGTAAAGACATTTAATGTATATATATCATATTAAGAGATATTCATACATGATAATATCATGATAATATAATAATTTAAAATCTTATTTGATATTATAAACAGTGGGTTAACAACATTTAACAAGATCGTTAACCTAAAAGTTTCAAAACAACACTTACATGTAACGACTAACGATGACTTAACGACTCAGTTAAAATGTATATACATGTAGTGTTTTAATATGTATTTATACACTTTTGAAAGACTTCAATACACTTATCAAAATACTTCTACTTAACAAAAATGCTTACAATTATATCCTCGTTCAGTTTCATCAACAATTCTACTCGTATGCACCCGTATTCGTACTCGTACAATACACAGCTTTTAGATGTATGTACTATTGGTATATACACTCTAATGATCAGCTCTTAGCAGCCCATGTGAGTCACCTAACACATGTGGGAACCATCATTTGGCAACTAGCATGAAATATCTCATAAAATTACAAAAATATGAGTAATCATTCATGACTTATTTACATGAAAACAAAATAACATATCCTTTATATCTAATCCATACACCAACGACCAAAAACACCTACAAACACTTTCATTCTTCAATTTTCTTCATCTAATTGATCTCTCTCAAGTTCTATCTTCAAGTTCTAAGTGTTCTTCATAAATTCCAAAAGTTCTAGTTTCATAAAATCAAGAATACTTTCAAGTTTGCTAGCTCACTTCCAATCTTGTAAGGTGATCATCCAACCTCAAGAAATCTTTGTTTGTTACAGTAGGTTATCATTTTAATACAAGGTAATAATCATATTCAAACTTTGGTTCAATTTCTATAACTATAACAATCTTATTTTAAGTGATGATCTTACTTGAACTTGTTTTCGTGTCATGATTCTGCTTCAAGAACTTCGAGCCATCCAAGGATCCATTGAAGCTAGATCCATTTTTATCTTTTCCAGTAGGTTTATCCAAGGAACTTAAGGTAGTAATGATGTTCATAACATCATTCGATTCATACATATAAAGCTATCTTATTCGAAGGTTTAAACTTGTAATCACTAGAACATAGTTTAGTTAATTCTAAACTTGTTCGCAAACAAAAGTTAATCCTTCTAACTTGACTTTTAAAATCAACTAAACACATGTTCTATATCTATATGATATGCTAACTTAATGATTTAAAACCTGGAAACACGAAAAACACCGTAAAACCGGATTTACGCCGTCGTAGTAACACCGCGGGCTGTTTTGGGTTAGTTAATTAAAAACTATGATAAACTTTGATTTAAAAGTTGTTATTCTGAGAAAATGATTTTTATTATGAACATGAAACTATATCCAAAAATTATGGTTAAACTCAAAGTGGAAGTATGTTTTCTAAAATGGTCATCTAGACGTCGTTCTTTCGACTGAAATGACTACCTTTACAAAAACGACTTGTAACTTATTTTTCCGACTATAAACCTATACTTTTCTGTTTAGATTCATAAAATAGAGTTCAATATGAAACCATAGCAATTTGATTCACTCAAAACGGATTTAAAATGAAGAAGTTATGGGTAAAACAAGATTGAATAATTTTTCTCATTTTAGCTACGTGAAAATTGGTAACAAATCTATTCCAACCATAACTTAATCAACTTGTATTGTATATTATGTAATCTTGAGATACCATAGACACGTATACAATGTTTCGACCTATCATGTCGACACATCTATATATATTTCGGAACAACCATAGACACTCTATATGTGAATGTTGGAGTTAGCTATACAGGGTTGAGGTTGATTCCAAAATATATATAGTTTGAGTTGTGATCAATACTGAGATACGTATACACTGGGTCGTGGATTGATTCAAGATAATATTTATCGATTTATTTCTGTACATCTAACTGTGGACAACTAGTTGTAGGTTACTAACGAGGACAGCTGACTTAATAAACTTAAAATATCAAAATATATTAAAAGTGTTGTAAATATATTTTGAACATACTTTGATATATATGTATATATTGTTATAGGTTCGTGAATCAACCAGTGGCCAAGTCTTACTTCCCGACGAAGTAAAAATCTGTGAAAGTGAGTTATAGTCCCACTTTTAAAATCTAATATTTTTGGGATGAGAATACATGCAGGTTTTATAAATGATTTACAAAATAGACACAAGTACGTGAAACTACATTCTATGGTTGAATTATCGAAATCGAATATGCCCCTTTTTTATTAAGTCTGGTAATCTAAGAATTAGGGAACAGACACCCTAATTGACGCGAATCCTAAAGATAGATCTATTGGGCCTAACAAACCCCATCCAAAGAACCGGATGCTTTAGTACTTCGAAATTTATATCATATCCGAAGGGTGTCCCGGAATGATGGGGATATTCTTATATATGCATCTTGTTATTGTCGGTTACCAGGTGTTCACCATATGAATGATTTTTATCTCTATGTATGGGATGTGTATTGAAATATGAAATCTTGTGGTCTATTGTTACGATTTGATATATATAGGTTAAACCTATAACTCACCAACATTTTTGTTGACGTTTTAAGCATGTTTATTCTCAGGTGATTATTAAGAGCTTCCGCTGTCGCATACTTAAATAAGGACAAGATTTGGAGTCCATGCTTGTATGATATTGTGTAAAAACTGCATTCAAGAAACTTATTTTGTTGTAACATATTTGTATTGTAAACCATTATGTAAGGGTCGTGTGTAAACAGGATATTTTAGATTATCATTATTTGATAATCTACGTAAAGCTTTTTAAACCTTTATTGATGAAATAAAGGTTATGGTTTGTTTAAAAATGAATGCAGTCTTTGAAAAACGTCTCATATAGAGGTCAAAACCTCGCAACGAAATCAATTAATATGGAACGTTTTTAATCAATAAGAACGGGACATTTCAAGATGTCCATCAGGAGCGCGTCGGCACCAATGGTTATGCTCATTACGGACTGGACTTTCCCCAAGATCCGCGGGAATCACAGCACCACCGGGATGGTGCGGTGGCTCCGAGGGTCCGGGGGAAAGTGGAGCTGGAATCTCCTGGAGGTCCTCGGCTCCGTCAGAGGTAACCACTGGGGCAGGTGCATGACTACTGGCACCAGAGGATGAAGCGCCAGGGTCACTGGTGGGTGTCGACGACGGCATCTGGGAATCGGCAACAATGGTCGGTGAAGTGGCGGACGAGTCTGAGTCACTGTCCAAAATGATGACAGGTGGAATATCCGACATCTGAACAAGGAAAAATAACTTTTCCACGTCAGTAAGTCATAAAGCAAGCACGTATTAGGCAAAGTAACTACGACAGTCTAAATCATGTATAGCAGTAAATATCATGGCAATAATAACGAATCGTACAGGAGTAGCATGCAATTGAAAGTAAATAGTAGCATGCAGTAGTGAAAACATGTAGTAGCATACGGCATATAGCAGTAAAAGTAAGCAGCAGCATGCAGTAAGTTCAGCGAAAACAAGTAAACTAGCAAGTTGTAGATTAGTCCTATTAGTGAATCCTACTCGGGTCGGTCTTAGACTCACTAATGCAACCTAATTCCCTACAACCAATGTTCTGATACCAAATGTGATGCCCCGTACAAAACCATCGTGTACGAATCATCAACAACAGGATCATTACAAGGTCAAATACTATATGCGGTTTCAAAACAAGTTTGCATTCGTGAATAAAGGTGATGTCTTAACCAACATCAAATGTCTTACAACAAAAGTATGCTTCAATGAACAGAAGCAATTAGTAATAGTACGTGACCCAATGGTCGTTACAAATCATTGTTTCAAAAGGTAACATAGTTTGAATGCAAATAAAACGTTTCATGCGGTGACAACTCTAACAAGCGCAGTGGGTGTCTACAAGGCATGACTAGTACAACAGCGGAAGCAAGCAACCTTAAGCACCTGAGAAAAACATGCTTAAAAACGTCAACACAAAGGTTGGTGAGCTATAGTTTAAGTATAACAGTATGTAAGGTAGGCCACGAGATTTCAGTGCTTCAAAGAGCGTTTCAAAACAGTATGTAAAGTATATGTTTAACCGTGGGCACTTGGTAACTAACTTAACGTTTATAACCCTCCGAAAGTACACTTTGCGAGTGCGTATGTTTACGAAGTATTAAACACCCGTTAAATGCTAGCGCTACTAGCCCGAGTGGGGATGTCAAACCCTATGGATCCATATCTAAGATTCGCGTTCACCGGTTCAAAAACCAATGACTAAACGTTACCGAGCTAAGGGGAAAGTTTATGCCGTTGTATAACCCACACATATATAAAGTTTAAGTACTCGTGCCTAGTATGTAAAACGTAAAATGCGCATTTATTCTCAGTTCCCAAAATAGTTAAAGTAAAAAGGGATGCTATAACTCACAGTGGAAAAGTAGTAGTAAGTTGACTCGGGAAAAGTACGCAAGTATGTAGGTCCGGAAAGTCCTCAACCTAAGTCAGAAGTTACTAAGTCAGTAAATCGTTCCCGATAGGTTTAAAAGTATGTAAATTAGGTCTTAAGGGTCATCATCATTCATCATCAAACAAAAGTATAAAGTATGTTTCATTCTAGAAAAGAGTTTAAAACAAAGGCTGACTTCGGTCAGTCGCCACGGCCTCTATACCTACTGAAATGAGGTGATACCAGTGGTCATGGCTCCGTATATGAGTCCTTTAGTTTCTGTAAAAATTCCAGAAGCAAACTCGTCTTTGTTTGACCATGACGACGGTTTAAGTGCGAGTAGGTCAGAATTTTCAGCACAACGTTAAAAGGACATAGTGACGTTCGGAGGGCCATAGATCCTAAACCGTAACTCGGATTAAGACGAGTCTTAAACGAAAAATTATCTACTCGAACAGAGCTAACTGAAAATAAAATTTACAGTAGCCCAGGTGGTCGGGTCAGACCCAGAAACAGTAGCTAAAAGTGTTCCGGTGGGTTCTTGGTGCTTGATGATCATCATGGTTCTCATCCTTGATGCTTGTAGCTTCAAGTGTACAACTCGTTGATGGGTTTACATCATCTTTACCAAGTTTTGACCATCATAACACTAGTGCAAGTCTAAGATATGTAGCACAACTCACTTAAGAGTTGTATGTAGTTTGATGAACCAAAGTTACATCAAAATCTTAGGTTTGTCACATACATGAATTATAAAAGTAATATTGAACTACAAACTTGAAAGTAAACTAACTAATCAAGGTCTTAAGTTGTAGAACATAGTTCTTAGTTAGATCTTGAAGATCCTAGACCCAAAAGTCTAGATCTAAAGTTACTAAGTTAAATCCTAAGTTATAACACTTGAATCTTTACTTTCATAAAACCATAAGTTATGAAACTTAGATTTTCTTCTTGTAAAGTGTATTTAAGCTTATGAGCTCTTGATTATGACAAAATTAGAAGACCATAAGCTATAGAAACTTTGATCTTTCATAAGTATATGAAGTTATAACTAGAAAGTTATACTTCCATGTTCTTGAACTTATAAAATTAACTTTTGTTCAAGAAAAATGAGATCAAGATTAACTAGTAATACTTGACCACTCAAAACAATAATCACGAATTTAAGATGCAAGAAAATGAAGAAATAACTAATTTACAAGTTAATAAGTTCATGGTTGTTCATACTTTTAAAGATTCAAGCCAAGACTTTGATCTTTAAGAAAGTAAACTTTAAGTTTACAACATGAACTTCAAGTGTGATTTTTACAACTCATGAACTTTCTTTTAAAAAAACATTAAGTGTAGAACCATAACTAGGAAGTTAGGTTCTTGTATGTTCTTGTATGAACAAGATGGTATGAAGAACAAACTAGAAAGTTTGGTTCTTAATCAACAACAAACAACTACAAGTAGTTAAGCAACAAACAAGAACAAGTACTAACAAGCAAATGATGATGATAATGTATGTATATGTTACGGTTTTGAGACAAGGAAAAGGAGAGAAAAGTCTTGAAAGAAACTCACAATTTGAGAGAAAAGTTGAGAGGAAATGAGAGCAAGTAAATTGTGTGTGTGAAGTGAAATGAACTAGTGAAAGAAGTAATAAGGAAATTGAAAAAGAACTCTCCCTTTACCACCCTTGAAGCTGACGGTTTTCACAAGGAAAAGGGGAAGGGAAAAACCTACTAGTTACTTGCATGTAAAGGTGAAGATGCTCTCTAGAAATGGTAATAAAGTAAGTTGCATGGGAAAGATGTGTAATTGTATAGTAACTAACCTTCACATGACACTAACTAGTTAAGCCTTAATGTAATACTTACTTGAAAGATGGGCTAATTAGTCCATTAAGAAAAGTAGGGTGGGCTTCTAAGTCCATTAACATTAATTAAAGCCCAAGTTCAAGTAATTAACAAATTAATCCAATAAAGCCCAAGTAATTAACTAGTAACCTTAGTTAATTAAAAATGATTAATAAAAATTAATCATAGATGTAAATAATATCCGAAATATTATTCGTGAAAAGTTCGTGTGTCACAAAGACGTGTCGGGCATTTAAAAGTCATGTATGGTAACAAGTAAATGTATAAAAATACATTCATTAAACACAAGCATTAATAATAAATATTATTAATTAAACGTTGAAAAAATCCAGGGTCGTTACATTACCCACCTGTTAAAGAAAATTTCGTCCCGAAATTTTAAGCTGAGGTAGATGGAGGAGTTGGGAAAATGTGAGGATACTTCTGCATCATTTGATCCTCTCGTTCCCAGGTAAACTCAAGTCCTCGTTTGGCATTCCGTCGTACTCGGATGATCGGAATCTTGTTGTGTTTCAAAGTTTTGACCTCACGGTCCATAATTTCAACAGGCTCTTCCACGAAGTGGAGTTTGTCGTCAATCGTAAGTTCCTCCAAAGGTATGACATGTTCCGGTTCAGCAAGACACTTCTTCAAATTCGATACATGAAAGGTAGGATGAACGGAGCTCAATTGAGTTGGAAGATCCAAACGGTAAGCAACGGGTCCAACACGTTCCAAGATTTCAAAAGGACCAATGTATCGCGGGTTGAGCTTCCCACGTTTTCCAAAACGGATCACACCTTTCCAAGGTGCGACCTTCAACATTACACGGTCACCCACGTTGAATTCAAAGTCTTTACGTTTGAGGTCTGCATAACTCTTTTGACGATCACGGGCCGTCTTGAGTCTCGCTTGAATCTGAGCAATCTTCTCCGTTGTTTCATGGACTATCTCGGGTCCAGTGATTTGCTTTTCGCCTACCTCGGCCCAACAAATAGGAGATCGGCATTTGCGGCCATACAATGCTTCAAAAGGTGCGAGATTAATGCTCGAGTTATAACTGTTGTTGTACGAGAATTCGGCTAGCGGCAAATGCCTTTCCCAAACCTTTCCGAAATCAATGACACATGCACGCAACATGTCTTCCAAAGTCTGAATCGTTCGTTCGCTCTGACCATCGGTCTGTGGGTGATAAGCAGTACTCCTGTCGAGACGAGTTCCCAAGGCTTCTTGCAAGGAACGCCAAAATCTAGAAGCAAAACGGGGATCGCGATCTGAGATGATCGATAAAGGTACACCATGACGAGATACAACCTCTTTGATGTATAGTTGAGCGAGTCTCTCCATCGTATCCGTTTCCTTCATAGCTAGGAAATGTGCAGATTTGGTAAGATAGTCAACGATAACCCAGATGGTATCGTATCCGCCCACCGTCTTTGGTAGCTTGGTGATGAAATCCATTGTTATCCTTATCCATTGTTATCCTTTCCCACTTCCATTGCGGGATTTCCGGTTGTTGAAGTAACCCAGAAGGTCTTTGATGTTCGGCCTTAACTTTCGAACAAGTCAAACACTTACCAACATAAGTTGCAACGTCCTTCTTAAGATTAGGCCTCCAATACTGTTCTTTAAGATCGTGGTACATTTTGCCCGCTCCAGGATGAATCGAATATCTCGACTTGTGGGCTTCATCTAGTATAAGGTTCCGTAGATCTCCATAAAGAGGTACCCAAATCCTTCCGGCAAAATATCGAAGTCCAGTCTCCTTAACCTCGAATCGAGAGACGAGAATGTTCAAATGTTCATGAGATATATTTTCCTCCTTGAGAGCCTCATCTTGGGCTACTCGGATCTGGCTGTTGAGATTTGAATGAATGGTGATGTTCAGTGCCCGAACACGAAGAGGTGCCATCCTCTCATTTCGGCTCAAAGCGTCTGCTACAACATTGGCCTTGCCAGGATGATAACGAAGTTCACAATCATAGTCGTTCAGCGTCTCGATCCATCGACGCTGTCTCATATTCAGTTGCTTCTGATCAAAGATGTGCTGGATGCTTTTATGATCGGTGAAAATAGTGCTCTTAGTTCCATAAAGATAGTGTCTCCACAGTTTTAATGCGAAGACAACGGCTCCAAGCTCGAGATCATGAGTAGTGTAATTTCGTTCGTGAATCTTCAGTTGACGAGAGGCATAAGCGATAACCTTTGTGCGTTGCATCAGTACACAACCAAAACCACTTTTCGAATCATCGCAATAAACTACGAAATCGTCACTGCCTTCAGGAAGTGATAAGATAGGTGCAGTGGTTAACTTCTTCTTTAATTTGTGAGTCAGCGCGGTCAAAGGACGCGCAATCAGAGAGAAACCTTCAATAAATCTTCGGTAGTAACCGGCGAGGCCTAAAAATTGGTGAATATGCATCGGAGTAGTGGGGGTTTCCCACTTGCTGATAGCTTCAATCTTGGCGGGATCAACTTTGATACCCTGGTCGCTCACAACATGACCCAGAAATTGGACTTCCTTCAACCAAAATTCACACTTGGAGAATTTCGCATAAAGTTGCTCTTGTCTCAAGAGTTCAAGCACTAATCGAAGATGTTGCTCATGCTCTTCTTCGCTCTTGGAGTAAATGAGGATATCATCTATGAAGACGATAACGAACTTATCCAGGTATGGCTTGCAGACACGATTCATGAGATCTATGAACACGGCAGGTGCGTTGGTTAAACCGAATGGCATCACGAGAAACTCATAATGACCATAACGAGTTCTGAATGCAGTCTTCATCACATCGCTTTCTTTCACCCTCAACTGGTGATAACCGGATCGCAAATCGATCTTAGAGTAAACGCTCGATCCTTGTAGTTGATCAAAAAGATCGTCAATTCGGGGAAGAGGGTACCGATTCTTGATCGTCAATTTGTTGAGTTCACGGTAGTCGATACACATGCGGAAGGATCCGTCCTTCTTCTTCACAAACAAGACAGGTGCGCCCCAAGGCGAGAAACCTGGTTGGATGAATCCACGGTCTAGCAGTTCTTGTAATTGGCTCTGCAACTCCTGCATTTCGGAAGGTGCGAGTCGATAAGGTGCGCGAGGTACAGGTGCAGCTCCTGGCACTAAGTCGATTTGAAACTCTACTGCTCTTGGTGGCGGCAATCCAGGCAATTCCTCCGGAAAGACATCGAAAAACTCGTTCACAATTCGAACATCGTTCACACTCTTCACCTCGGTTTCTAATGTTTTCACATGTGCTAGCACAGTAAGACGTCCTTTCTTCATGATCCTTTGCGCTTTCACGCAACTAATGAGGTTCAGCGTCGAGGTACATCTCTCTCCGTAAATGATCAGTGGCTCGCCGTCTCCGTGTGGTATACGAAGAGCTTTATCTCCACAGATAATGTCAGCCCTTATCTTGGTCGACCAGTCCATACCGAGAATAACATCAAAGCTTCCCAACTTATTGGGTATCAAGTCAATCTCGAAATCCACACCAGCTATGTTGATAATAGCTCCTCGACTAATATGGTCAACTTTCTCAAGTTTTCCATTGGCTACCTCTACAAGCATACTCTCCTTTAAAGGAACTAACGACCAATTTATCTTATCTCAAAAGTGTCTACATACATAACTTCTATCGGCACCAGTATCAAACAGGACAGAAGCTAATAGATTGTTGATAGTGAATATACCTGTCACCAAGTCGGGGTTCTCACGAGCATCCCTTGCATTTACATTGAAAGCTCTACCACGCGATGGTCCGCCATCCTTTCGCTTGTTTGGGCACTCGTTCTTGAAATGGCCCGGCTGCCCATATTCATAACACTTTCTCGGTCCATTGGTGTTCGGCTTCCCAGTCATGGTGGTAATCTTGCAGTCCCTACCAATATGCCCAGTCCGTTTGCACTTTTCACAAACAACGTTACAATACCCGGTGTGGTGCTTGTAGCACCTCTTGCATTGCGGTAGGGTACCCTTGTAGTTGGGGTTTGAGTTGGTGTTCGGAGTGGGGTTCCTTCCATCGTTGTGCCTCTTGGCGGGGGTTTGATCATAGGTTCTCCCCTTGCTGTTATCCCACTTACGCTTGTCACTACTACCCGCTTCAGACTTAGCCTTTTCCGGTTCATCAATGATAATTTGGTTCATCATATGCGCTTTTCATCATATGCGCTGCGCTTTTAATCATATGCGCTGCGCTTTTAATCATATACGTTGCGCTTTTCATCATATGCGCTTTTCATCATATGCGCTTTTTATCATATGCGTTGCGCTTTTCATCATATGCGCTTTTCATCATATGCACTGTGTTTTTCATCATATGCGCTTTTTATCATATGCGCTGCGCTTTTCATCATATGCGCTTTTCGGTGCTACATATGTATTTCTCATTTTCGGTTATCATTGACTGATAATCATATCCATTATGATATATATCAGAGAAACTTAACAAATTTCTCTTTGATTTGGGAGAAAACAAAGCATTGTTTATCAGAAAATTCGTACCATTTGGTAATATGAATTTTTGCCTTTTCCGTTCCTTATATCAAGTTTGCAAGACCTGATATAGTATTTATGATTCCTTCATTTGATTTAAATCAATGAAATATTTCTTAGATTTGATCATAGTGTGTATGTTACCACTATCTGCAATACATAGGTTTTTACCATTTAATTGATGTTGTATTTCAGCAGGATTCATACTAAAACTTCAAATAAGATAAGCAAATAATGAGTTATATTTCAGCAAGATAATCAAATTATATTACCTGCAAACAAGTTACAATCTGAAGTACATAAAAGATAACACTTAATAAACATATGCGTTATGGTCTAAAACATTTATTTATGAGTGACACATAACAAGCGAGGCATCTTAGAAAATTCAAATCATTCAAGTCTCAAGGTAGCTCAGGGTTTATTTAATTTTTCAACAGATTCACTCTCGTTTTCTTTTCTTTTGGGACTTATTTGTAGAGATAAACAAGATGTTCATGTATTTAAGAAATACTAGACTGATGATCCACGTTACCAGATCATTAATAAGAATCTTCGGGATTCTTATAAGAGCGTCTACTAACATCTTCAATTTTATTCTTTCATCGATCACCGTTATTTCTTGATAATTAATATCGTATCTATCTTTGAGTATTTTTCATAATACACTTGGATCTTCGATCATATAATATGTAGATTCTAAGGACTCGTCAATATGTTTGCTAAGAAAAATACTTGCTATTGCTTTCTCTTGTTCGGAACAATTGTTATTTTCATTCAGGGTTTCTAAAATACCGATTGATTTGAGATGTTTTTCTACATTCATAACCCATGTTAAGTAGTTGTTCCACTTGATTCTAAATGAGCAAATTTAAGCTTTTCAAATTCGACATTTTCTATTATCAAAAAGATGAACAACATAAATCATAATCATAATCATAATCAACTTCTATTCATAAACAAATAATAAAATGAAATTAGAATCATTTTAAATTCATAAGTAGCAAACAACAGAATAATGACATGATTACAAATGATAAAACCACAAGAGCAGGATAGAATATAGGTTCACCCGGTGGTATATTAGTAACAATGATGATAGTTAGTATGACCAATACAATAGGAAAAATCATCCTTGTGTTAATCATCTTTACAAAAACTTTTTGAGAGTGGTAATCTGAGAAAATGAAGATTGATTTGTGAAAATGTAAAAACGGAGATGTTTATTTTATATTTGAAAAATATAGTCGTTGTAACATCGTTAGTTGACGTTAACAACCGATATGTATATATGACAGTTGTAACGTCGTTAGTTGACGTTAACGACTGTTATGTACTCGTTGTATTAATAATAATTTAAATAAAAAAAATTTATTAGTACAAATATGATCACTATAAATACATTTAGTATAAATACGAAGATTAAGAGAATAAACATATTATGCATAAATAATAAATTTTAATAATAAACATTAGTATGCATGAAATAAATAATGATTAATTGCATAAGTAATCATAAATGTTAGATAACATAAATATAAATGTTAATGAAGTTAATAAGAGTTAGATTACAAAAATATAATTCATGCGGTATAACCGACCATATATAACTTAAATAACATAAATATAAATGTAAGTGAAGTTAATAACATAAATATAAATGTTATTGAAGTTAATAAAAGTTAGATTACATAAATATAATTAATGCGGTATAACCGATCATATATAACTTAAATAACATAAATATAAATGTTAGTGAAATTAATAACATAAATATAAATGTTAGTGAAGTTAATAAAAGTTAGATTACATAAATATAATTCAGGCGGTATAACCGACCATATATAACTTAAATAACATAAATATAAATGTTAGTGAAGTTAATAAAAGTTATATTACAGAAATATAATTTTACTTATGATGATAATAATATTTACCTTACTAATAAATAATAGAAGATATCGTTAAAGAATTTCTTACCTTGATTAGTGACTTGTGCTTGCTTAGATAAACCTTGATTATACGGAGCACTTCGTGCTGATAACGTGTTATAATTTAGGAGTTTATAACTACCTTTTTAGTAACGTAGTCTCTAATTATAGAATAGAAAGAAGAGAGAGTAGTATGCATATGAAATATATTGAAAAGTGGTGTCTCTGTAAGTTTACATCCTTCAATATTTATAGTACAATAATTTACTGTACATGGTAGGTGAAATAATAATAAAATATAAAGTTCTTCACGAGATACAACAACTCCTGGATTTATGTGGAAAATTGGCAGCCACTTTTGACATTTTATAACAAATGGGTGATGATATGTACACAACCTATTTTTGTTATGTACACAATCATGATGCTTTACAGTATTGTACTGTACAACACTTTAAAGCATCATGATTGTGTACATAACAAAAACAAGTTGTGTACATATCACTCCTCATATTTAATAGACAAACACACGCATATTATGAATTTTTGCAAATTATCTCAACTAAAGATTTTTACACGAACTCACAATATCAAAGTTGATGAATTATCATTTACCACACTAAGTTATCATTAGCTAAATAGTAATTTTTATATAATTACCAACTTTTAGTTGTGAAATTTCATTTAGCCACTTAATAGTACTACGTAATAGATAAAATTGGACATCTAATTCTATAACAGTATTACCACAATTTTAACAAATATAAGTAATCTATAGGTTATTAATAAAAATTTTATATTTATCTCTCGCATCACGAGGGGCATTTAAAACTTACTAAGAATGATCTTTGATTAAATAATCATACTAAACTTACTAAGTATTTTAGTTATAAATCTATAATAAATTATATTTAATATCACAAATATAAGCATAAGTATGATATAAATAGATTCTAAAATGATGATGTAGTAGTTGGTGCCATTTTTACGATGGGAATTGATTACCAACCCGAAAATAAAAAACTTTATTTTAGAAAACATTTTCTAATTAAATAATAAAATAATAAATAAATATTATAAAAACATTGTAAGCAAATAATCGTATCATGCAAAATTACTATTACTATTACAGACTACTACTTATTGCTATTACCATTACTATTATAAAAATATTGTAAGCATATGTTACTAAAAATTGCTTTACTATTACTATTTTTTTAAAAGCACCAAAAATTATATTACTTGGATAAAAACTGTACAGATCTGAGCTGCATTTTTTAGCAGTCACCAGAAATCACAAGCTGTTAAGGAAGCAGCAGCATACTACAGAGCATACTACAGGAGATACAAATTAATTCCCACGCAAGTATACAAGAAATAATTGAGGATTATTAAGCTAATTATGCCAATCAATCTTCTTCGTCTTGCACCTCTTCGAGACCCGCTCGAAACTTTTAACTTGAATATCGTTAAGTGTAACTGGCGGGTTCCAACACTTATTCTTGAAAACTTTTATATTACGATTTTTCCATATAAGGTACCCACAAGTCCTCAACTGCGTGCCATATTCTTCGACCCTCTTCCGACATGCCAATATTTGATCTTTCAAGGAATAGTTCACTAATTCTTCCAAAAAAACATATGTTTCGGCAGGGATATGCAAGCCCTGTGTTGACTTTGTCAACCCATCCAGTCGCACCCCGTATGCCACTGGAGCCTAGTGAAACACCTTCACCCATAAATCACCACAATATGCCCGCACCCAGATTCGAGCCTGCGTAGTCGTCATTCTTCCAACACTTACATATGTGGGACCAAAGGGATCACAAGGGCCGGATACCGTTGAAGCAATGCTTCGTTGGTAAAAGTTCACTAATACTCAAGTTTGAAACACCACCTAAACCCCACCAATCAAACACTTTGACCCAAACATCGTAGGCGAGTTTGCACAATACCAAAGAATGATCAATCGTTTCCAAATCTTAATCACAAATCGGACAACGTACCGAGTTTAAGTCGATGCCACGTTTATCCGATTCAATTAAAACCGGAATACGCCTTTTTCTAGCTCTCCACACAAACACTTTCACTTTATTGGTACAAGATTGTTACACACTGTGATGACCCGGAAATTTCTGACCAAATTTAAACTTAATCTTTGTATGATTTACATTTTCGACACGATAAGCAAAGTCTGTAAAACTGAATCTCAAAATTTTTGAACTACTTTTATATATTTAAATATCCTTCGGTTGTTTTCGACGATTCGCGAACAATTATATGTAAATAGATACATATATACTATAACTTGAAAAGGTAACAATGTATTAATTATTTAATACCGTACATTAAACTTATTGATTTAAATATCTATTTGAATATATATGATAAGTTGAAATATTTATTATTAAAATTTATTTATAAATAACTTCCAATGTGTATTTAAAAACTGATTTATGTATATTAAAAAGACATATACATATATATAATTTCAAGTTATTTAGTAAACGATAGTAACAGTTTCAAATTGCTACAGTACCCAAAATGCTACAGTGTTTTTGAAAATCACTATTTGCTACAGTGAATTGCTACAGTGGTATAGTTTATGGATGATTTAAGACTATATTTTGACAAAAGGTACGATTCACGAAACGTAAAGTACAAGTTTTCTCAGTATACGATAGGACGTTTGAAAAACCGGAACCGGGACATAAGTCGAGTGACGACGTACGACTTATCAGAACGAAAATTACAAGTCAACTGTGCATGTGAATTTAATATAATATATAATTAATTATATAAATTAAATATATTATATTAATAGTTAAAAAATATGTCGACAAGCTAGGAGTTAAAAACATGTGAGCTGGAAAAAGAGGCCATGCGATCGCATGGCCAGATAGCCTAAAATCCATGCGATCGCATGGAAGGAGAAATCAGGCCACACTATAAAAGCTCGACCACTTCCACTTTTGATTAAAATCATTTTACTCCGTATTATTATTATTATTATTATTATTATTATTATTATTATTATTATTATTATTATTATTATTATTATTATTATTATTATTATTATTATTATTATTATTATTATTATTATTATTATTATTATTATTATTATTATTATTAAGATTAATATTATTATTAATCTTATTATTATTAGTATTATTAATAATTAGTATTATACATAAAAACTACGACGAGGTTATGAGCGTGTCACTTCTAACGGCCCGCCAAAATCGCAATTGACGCGGTACGTTATCTACGGTCCCACAGCGAGGTTTCGACCTCTATATGATACGTTTTGATAAAACATTGCATTCATTTAAAAAAAAACATACTTTCTATACATAGAAAGTTTACCAAAATATAGACATATCCCAAATATATATGACAACTTATACAAAATGACTAAATCATCAATTTATTTAATAACAGATTATAACATTAATATTTGAATGCAATGTCTTTTTGAAAATATGGCATAAAAGACTCCATGCAGCACCTTGAGCAAATAGCAAGCAAACAGCGGAAGCACTTTTGAAAGACCTGAGAATAAACATGCTAAAAGTGTCAACCAAAAGGTTGGTGAGTTCATAGGTTTATCGTAACAACCGTTATCAATAGTTTCAATAGACCACAAAATTTCATAATCATAAACATAATACACTCGCAAGTGTATGTAAAGCATTCTAAGTGGTTGAGCACTTGGTAACCATACTTAACATTTAATCAACGTCGCATATTCCCTTTATTATGAAATCTCACTACACCGTACCAAGTGTAGTTACCAAAACGAAGTACTGTGCAACCGTTGAATACTGGTCGTCCAGTCCGGTTGGGGTTGTCAGGCCCGATAGATCTATCAACAGGATTCGCGTTTACAATACCCATGTAAATAGTAGTTACCAAGCTACAGGAAAGTATGCCAGTGGTACAACTCAACGTAGAATATATTTTTAAGTACTTGTGTCTATTTTGTAAACATTTATAAAAGCAGCGCATGTATTCTCAGCCCAAAAATATATATTACAAAAGCAATTAAAAAGGGAGCAAAATGAAACTCACCTTTGTAGCCCAATAAACAATTCACGTAGATGTAACCAATACTCGGAATGCAAGTAACCGTAGACCTCATCTCAAATCAAGAAATTGTTGGTATGGATAAGTAGAGCTCTTTGTAGCCCAATAAAAAATTCACGTAGATGTAACCAATACTCGGAATGCAAGTAACCGTAGACCTCATCTCAAATCAAGAAATTGTTGGTATGGATAAGTAGAGCTCTTCGAGAGGAATCCGAATATGTAAACGATTTTGTGATCAAGCAAATATTGAAGGAGAATTTGAGGTTAGAAGTGAAGAAGAATGTGGGTGTTCTTGAGGAGAAGAAGAAAAATGAACGGGTATGAATAAATTAGGGTTATAGATTAATATATATATATATATATATATCACAGCTATAAAACACGGGTGTTAACTGTATAGTCACGGGATATATCTATCTTAATAATAGACATCACGGATAATACAGTGTAGTCACGGGTATGAATATATCACGGGTGTAATAATTTAGTAAACACGGGTATTACTGTAAAGTCACATGTTATAATTAAATTTTTATCCTTTAGCTAAGATCCAATGTATTTTATCTTAATATGATTCAATGACTGGTTAATTTTATATTTATAAAAAAATTATATATATACATATTGTTTGAAACCTTTTAAACTCTTGACGTCATACCTGGTTTGTGTTTTTCATAAAATACTTATTTATAATATTTTACATTAAATAAATATTTGTCCTTTATTGAAACATGAATGTTTGAACTAATTTTCTCGGGTTTAATTTAAAAATATCCCAATTAAATAATTCGATTATTTTAAAACTTAATTATTATATAAAATAAGTATTCATGCTTTTCGTTGTCTGAAAAGGTATTTTTCTTGGTTTCACTAACCGTAGTGTTTTATATATAAAAAAAAACTAAAAAGTAGTAAACAAAATTTCTTACAACTTGGATCTAAATAGTGACTAGAAATATATACGAATCTAGTGATGTCGAAATTCAATTTAACCATTTATTATATATTTTTATTTATCATTTTATATATTTATTTATAAAGTATTTATATATCTTTCATAAGTTATTAGTTTCAATTATTAACTTTATTATTAGTAATTTTCAAAATTTTCTAGTGATAAATTAACACATATCAAAAGTAGTCTGTTCTTTAATATAGAAAAAAAAAATATGGCATGGAAAAATCATTTAATTTAATAAATGGTTGTTAAGTATTTAACGGAAAAAGTCGGGTTATTACATCACTTTCAAAAATGAGTTTTACGAGCGGGATAGAGCTAAGGAAATTATGGGTTATTACTAAGGAGGTTATGGGTAATGTTCATGAGTATTGTTCGCTAGTCAAACCTAGTGTTTATCATCTCTGTTGCGTCTACGTATTTTTCTGAAATATTGAATCACAATATTGATACGTTGAGATCTACGATTATTTGGTAATCCGAGTTTCGGTCACATTACGGTGAACGACTTTATATGCTGCTAAGGTGAGTTTCATTGATCCCTTTTTAATTGCTTTTGCAATATATATTTTTGGACTGAGAATACATGCAATTTATTTTAAACACAATGGATACAAGTACATACTAAATTCTACACTGAGTTTGAACCGAAAATCCCTTAGCTTTGGTAACTAGTAACTGCCGGTTATAAGAACTGGTGGGCGCGAGTAGTAGTATATGGATCCATAGGGCTTGATATCCCCGTCCGAGCTAGAGCACTAGCCTTTTAACGGACGTATGCTATTTGAGAAGCGTACACGTTGGTTTGCGTGTATTATTAAAATGATTATACAAAGGGTACAAATTATATATACGTTAAGTTTAGTTACCAGGGTGCTCAATTTCGTAGAATATTTTGATAAACGTTTCTGGATTGAACAACTGAAATCTTGTGATCCACCTTTATATACAGATTATGCGCAACATTAAAACTATGAACTCACCAACCTTTGTGTTGACACTTGTTAGCATGTTTATTCTCAGGTTTACTAGAAGTCTTCCGCTGTTGCTTATATGTTAGACAAGCTATGTGCATAGAGTCTTACATGACATACTTTTCAAGGAAACGTTGCATTCACCAAATCATCACCATGTATCTTATTTTGACTGCATTGTCAACGAAAGTACTATTGTAAACTATTATTTACGGTGATTGTCTATATGTAGAAATCATCAGATGTCGAAAACCTTTGATTTAAATATTCATTTATGGTGTGCCTTTTCAAAAGAATGCAATGTTTATAAAACGTATCATATAGAGGTCAAATACCTCGCAATAAAATCAATGAATGACGTATTGTCCATATGGATTTGGAGCGATCGTCACACACACAGTTTCTAAACTCGATGGACTTGTACGCAGCATTTTGTCAATTATTTGTTCAGTTAGGACTCAAGTCTAAATTGCCCATTACCATTGATAGCCAACGCCATGAATCACATTTATCTTCGTTTCGTTGAAGTAAACAGTTTTGACTAGCTCAGTTAATTCAGCTAGTTCACCCACTATTACAAATTAGAAAAAGAGAAAATTGTGCGGTTGGTCCCTGTGGTTTACATGAAATGGGGTGTTTGATCCCTGAACTTCATTTTTGGGGTTGTTGGTCCCTGTGATTTTCAAAACATGTGTGGTTGGTCCCTGACAGGGACCAACTACACAAGTTTTGTACTTTCATTTTCGGAGTTGTTGGTCCCTGACAGGGACCAACCACACGTGTTTTGAAAATCACAGAGACCAACAACCCCGAAAATAAAGTTCAGGGACCAAACACCCCATTTCATGTAAACCACAGGGACCAACCGCACAATTTTCTCTTAGAAAAAAGATTATACGGATTGTTTACATCATTAATTAATTTTATTTTATTATTATTATTATTATTATATATATATATATATATATATATATATATATATATATATATATATATATATATATATCTATTGTAAATTTAGTAGTTAAATATGGATGGTAATTAGTCAAATATGGATAGTAAAATTTGTACTATATATATGTGCATAATGTAAGTTACAAAAACACACATATACATTAAATACATCACACCTCTCTTCAACCTCTTTCTCTCCTATATCTTCTACAACACATCTCTCTTTTATTGGTTCTTTCAATTTGAATATATTGAACCAGACCACTAAAGGTAGTTATAAGCCTACTGAAATATAACACGTTATCAGCACGAAGTGCTCCGTATAATCAAGGTTTATCTAAGCAAGCACACGTCACTAATCAAGGTAAGAAATTATCTAACTTTTATTAACTTCACTAACATTTATATTTATGTTATTTAAGTTATATATGGTCGGTTATACCGCCTGAATTATATTTCTGTAATCTAACTTTTATTAACTTCACTAACATTTATATTTATGTTATTTAAGTTATATATGGTCGGTTATACCGCCTGAATTATATTTCTGTAATCTAACTTTTATTAACTTCACTAACATTTATATTTATGTTATTTAAGTTATATATGGTCGGTTATACCGCCTGAATTATATTTCTGTAATCTAACTTTTATTAACTTCACTAACATTTATATTTATGTTATTTAAGTTATATATGGTCGGTTATACCGCCTGAATTATATTTTCTGTAATCTAACTCTTATTAACTTCACTAACATTTATATTTATGTTAACAAAACCTCATGATTGTACGCAACACGTCATTTGACAACACGGTACTTTATGTACGCAACACGTCATTTGACAACACGGTACCATGGGTCGAGATTAATTCCGATCAATACGAATACGATGGGGTCTTTATATGTTATCTAACATTTATGATTACTTATGCAGTTAATCATTATTTATTTCATGCATACTAATGTTTATTCTTAAAAGTAAATCTTAAAAGTTAAAATAAGAAAAAATAGTTTGTATTTTTATTAAAAGTAAATCTTAAAAGTTAAAATAAGAAAAAGTAGTTTGTATTTTTATTAAAAGTAAATCTTAAAAGTTAAAATAAGAAAAGTAGTTTTTATTTTTATTAAAAGTAAATCTTAAAAGTTAAAATAAGAAAAGTAGTTTGTATTTTTATTAAAAGTAAATCTTAAAAGTTAAAATAAGAAAAGTAGTTTGTATTTTTATTAAAAGTAAATCTTAAAAGTTAAAATAAGAAGAAAAAAAATCTTGTCCTTTATATTACTCATACGCGTTTTGATATAGTGACTTTATTCGTTAACGTCGACTAACGACGTTACAACGGTCATATATACATAACGGTTGTTAACGTCAACTGACGACGTTACAGCAACTATATTTTTCAAATATAAAATAAACATCTCCGTTTTCACATTTTCACAAATCAATCTTCATTTTTCAGATTACTACTCTCAAAAAGTTTTTGTAAAAATGATTCACACAAGGATGATTTTTCCTATTGTATTGGTTATATTGACTATCATCATTGTTGCTAATATACCACCGGGTGAACCTATATTCTATCATGCCCTTGTGGTTTTATTATTTGTAATCATACCATTATTCTGTTGTTTGCTACTTATGAATTTAAAATTATTCTAATTTCATTTTATTATTTGTCTATGAATAGAAGTTGATTATGATTATGATTTATGTTATTCATCTTTTTGATAATAGAAAATGTCGAATTTGAAAAGGCTTAAATTTGCTCATTTAGAACAAGTGGGAACAACTACTTAACATGGGTTATGAATGTAGAAAAACATCTCGAATCAAACGGTATTTTAGAAACCCTGAATGAAAATAACAATTATTCCGAACAAGAGAAAGCAATAGTAAGTATTTTTCTTAGCAAACATATTGACGAGTCCTTAGAATCTACATATTATATGATCGAAAATCCAAGTGTATTATGGAAAATACTCAAAGATAGATACAATATTAATTATCAAAAAAAATAATAATAATAATAACGGTGATCCATGAAAGAATAAAATTAAAGATATTAGTAGACGCTCTTATAAGAATTCCGGAGATTCTTATTAATGATCTGGTAACGTGGATCATCAGTCTAGTATTTCTTGAATACATGAACATCTTGTTTAGCTCTACAAATAAGTCCCAAAAAGAAAAGAAAACGAGAGTGAATCTGTTGACAAATCTTGATTAAATTAACCCTGAGCTACCTTGAGACTTGAATGGTTTGAATTTTCTAAGATGCCTAGTTTTTTTTTATGTATCACTCATAAATAAATGGTTTTAGACCATAACGCATATGTTTTATTAAGTGTTATCTTTTATGTACTTTAGATTATAACTTGTTTGCAGGTAATATAATTTGATTATCTTGCTGAAATACAACTCATTATTTGCTTATCTTATTTGAAGTTTTAGTATGAATCCTGCTGAAATACAACATCAATTAAATGGTAAAGACCTATGTATTGCAGATAGTAGTAACATACACACTATGATCAAATCTAAGAAATATTTCATTGATTTAAATCAAATGAAGGAATTATAAATACTATATCAGCTCTTGCAAACTTGATATAAGAAACGAAAAAGGCAAAATTTCATATTACCAAATGGTACGAATTTTTTTGGTAAACAATGTTTTGTTTTCTCCCAAATCAAAGAGAAATTTGTTAAGTTTCTCTGATATATATCATAATGGATATGATTATCAGTCAATGATAATCGAAAATGAGAAATATCTATGTAGCACCGAAAAGCGCATAGGATTAAAAGCGCATATGATAAAAAGCGCATATGATGAAAAGCGCATCGCATATAATTAAAAGCACATATAATGAAAAGTGCATATGACGAAAAGCGCAGCACATATGATTAAAAGCGCATATGGTGAAAATGATATATGATGAAAAACACATATGGTGATTAATGAAAATCACATATGGTGATTAATGAAAAGCACATATAGTGATTAATGAAAAACACATATAGTGATTAACGAAAAACACATATGGTGATTAATGAAAATCACATATGGCGATTAATGAAAAGCACATTGAGAAATAATCACCAATGTTTCTTGAAAGAATTCAAGGGTATATATATGGACCAATTCATCTATCATGTGGACCATTTTTCTAAGAGATGCATCTAACGCATGGTCTCATGTTTGTGTGTTATCAAGCCATAATATGGCATTTGCAAAGTTTCTTGCACAAATTATTAAATTAAGAACACATTATTCTGATTACACCATTAAAAGGATGAGACTTGATAATGCTGGTGAGTTAACATCTCAAGCTTTTAATGATTATTATATGTCTACAAGGATTGTTGTTGAACATCCAGTTGCTCATGTGCATACACAAAATTAGTTTAGCTGAATCAATAGATAAACGCTTACAGCTAATAACTAGACAATTAGAAATGAGTACAAAACTCTCAATATTTATATGGGGACATGTAAATTTACATGATGTGACATTAATTCGCATTAAATCAAGTGCAAGTTATAAATATTCTCCATTACCAACTTAATTTTGGTGGAGACCAAATATTTTCCATCTTAGAACATTTGGTTGTGCAGTGTATTTTTAATTGAACAACCACAACAAATGGTTCCTCAAAGAAGGATTGAAATATATGTTAGATATGAAACATCTTCAATCATAAGATATATTGAACCCATGACGGGTGATGTTTTTACAACAAGTTTTGTCGATTGTTACTTTAATGAAACATTGTTCCCTATATTAGGGGGAGAAATGAAATATAAATAAAATGATGTTTCATGGTGTGAACATCAATTAAGGAATATTGATCATCGCACAAAAGAATGCGAAAAGAAAGTTCAAATATAATGCATATGCAAGAACTTGCAAATTAATTACTTTATGCATTTAAAGATACAAAAAATAAGTGACTAAATCATATATACCAGCAGTAAATGCTTCAGCTAGAATTGAAATTACAAAAGCTGGCAATAATGTCACTCATGAGTCTTTGCTACGGCAGAAACGTGGGAGACCAATTGGTTCCAAAGATAAAAATTCTCGAAAAAGAAAATCAGCTGATAATGAGGTAAAAGAAAGTGTTCAACAAGAACCACAAATCAATACTCCTTCTGCAGAGGATATTGATAAATGTAAATACATAAATTGCAATAAATTATGCAATATTATGAAACTGAAATGAAATGAAAAATCTTGATGAGATATTTTCATATAATGTTACAATGACATCATGAATAAAGATGATGATCTGGAACCAAAATCTGTCATTGAATATCAAAATAGACGTGATTGAACTCAACGGAAAGGAGCAATACGAGCTGAATTAGAATCGCTCAATAAAAGAAAAGTTTTTGGATCAATCGTTATCATTTTTAAAGATGTGAAACAATGGGATACAAATGAATTTTTATCCGAAAAGAAATGTACAAATGAAGTTACAAGGCAAAACTAGACTTGTAACTCAAGATTTCCCACAAAGACCAGAAATGAATTAGGAGAAAAACTTATCCTCCTATAATGAATACAATTACTTATTAGATACTTAATCAACCTGGTAGTTATTTAAATGCATCTCATGGATGTTGTTACTACTTATCTGTATGGATCACTTAATAGTGATATATATATATATATATATATATATATATATATATGAATATACCTGAAGGGTTAAGGTATCATAAGCATCTAATGCAAAACCCAAGGGAATATATTCCATTAAATCACAAAGATTTCTAAATGGGTTTATACAATCGGGACGTATGTGGTATAATCGATTAAATTACTACTTGATAAGAAAAGGGTATACATATAAACTTATTTGCACGTGTGTTTTATAAAAACAATGTTCGGATATGTGATCATAGCTGTTTATATCAATTATCTTAAATAAAGAAATCTATGAAGCCATTCAACTTCTAAAGAAAGATTTTAAAATAAAAAAAATCAAGTATTACGTTGATTTACATATTGAGCATATAACTAATGACTTACTTATACATCAAACAACTTATACCGAAAAGATTTTAAAGTATTTTAATATGGACAAGACAAAAACCATTAAGTACTCATATGGTTGTTAGATCTTAATATTGATACTAATCCATTTCATCCTCTAGAAGATCATGAAGATCTTCTTGGTTCAGAAGTTCCATATTTTAGTGCAATTGGGGCTCTTATGTATCTTACAAATTATACAAGATCTGACATTTCTTTTGCAGTTAATTTGTTGACAAGGTTCAGCTCAGCCCCTACCAAAAGACATTGGAATCGAATCAAACAAATAGTTTGATACCTTCGGGGAACTACTGATTTATAATTATTTTATTCTAACAACTCGAAACAAGATTTGTTTGGTTATACAGATGCAGATTATTTATCTGATCTACATAAAGCTAAATCTCAAACTGGATATGTATTCCTAAATGGAGGCACCGCAATATCATGACGTTCTCAAAACAAACACTTGTTGCAACATCATCAAATCATGCCGAAGTGATTGCATTACATGAAGCTACTCGGGAATGATTTTAGTTAAGATAAATGATACAAATCATTATTGATTCTTGTGGACTAGAACGCTATAAAAGCCCAACAACTATCTATGAAGATAATACAGCTTACATAGTACAAATGAAAGAAGAGTATCAAAAATGACAGAACAAAACATAAATGCTGACGAGGCGCTAAAGCTATAAACGGTCTTAACGGTCATAAGTTTGATGGAAAAGAATGGTATATTGGTAAGGCTCAGAAAAAGACTGAAAGGGAATAGGAATTGAAACAACAGTTTGAGCAAACCATGAAGGAGACTGTAGACAAATCACATGGGTCAAACTTGTACATAAAAGATTTAGATGATACAGTTTCAGATGAAAACCTCAGATTCTTCTCATATACTCAAGATCTCGTAAAAGACAACCAGATTAAAATGAGATACGTTCAATCAACAACTCTGCTGATCTTTATACCAAAGTACTGTCAATCGCTGTTTTCAAAACATACGTTCACAATATTGGCATGAGGCAAGTTCAAAAGATGTGACGACTCAGCGTTGTCTACTTGAGGGGGAGTCAACTCTATGCTGCACTCTTTTTCCCTTAGCTAAAGTTTTATCACTGGGTTTTCTTTAGCAAGGTTTTTAACGAGGCAGTATTAATTGCTCTTTAAAAAAAATTACCATCCAAGGGGGAGTGTTGTAAATTTAGTAGTTAAATATGGATGGTAATTAGTCAAATATGGATAGTAAAATTTGTACTATATATATGTGCATAATGTAAGTTACAAAAACACACATATACATTAAATACATCACACCTCTCTTCAACCTCTTTCTCTCCTATATCTTCTACAACACATCTCTCTTTTATTGGTTCTTTCAATTTGAATATATTGAACCAGGCCACTAAAGGTAGTTATAAGCCTACTGAAATATAACAATATCAAAATTAAATGAAGTTACATTAATTATTAAATATACTTAAAACTTGACATAATATATTTTTTTTTTTTTGAACAACAGAAACTTTATTAAAACCGACCCTCCTAGCGAGCAACTAGGGAAGGCCAAAAACAACCGACATACAAATGCTAAAGCGCCAACAAAAATCAAAATTACAACGGCTTTATAAGTCACTCGTTCCAACTAACAAAACTTTTACTACGATTACAATACCAATTGAATGCAAAGTTACGAATTGAGTCGAAAATAAGTTCTTTCTTCGTGAAGGGCAATCAAATATAATCCCGTTCTTATATCTCCATATATGCCACAAAGACATATTAACAATTACATAAAGTTTACTCTTCTTCACGGACGTAGAATGCCAACTATCGAACCACGCTATCCATTCAGACCAAGCGACGATATCCGGCCATTGAACGTCCACCCACGTTTTGACTCTTCTCCATATTTCTCTCGCGACAACACATTAAAAAAAACATGATCCGTGGATTCAATATAATGCTCACACAAAGCGCACCTAGTAGTAATTAAATGATCTGTGTAATTTCTGAATTAATGGTTTAGGGACACAACTAATAGTAATTAAAACAAATCCAAGTAAAAACTCGTATATATATATATATATATATATATATATATATATATATATATATATATATATATATATATATATATATATATATATATATATATATATATATATATGGGCAGGATCAATGAGAAAGTAACCAATCGGGGGGAAGCAAAATTTTTTTTTCCCGGCATCAAGATCACACGAAAATATGAACATTTAGAAGAGACACTTCGTGATAGATGTTATTATTTAGGCGGGAAAACGATCGACAAAAATAACATTCAAGATAATATTGTTCGTGAAGAATATGAACGTTTTTTTTCCATGTTTTGTGAAGTAAAATTTAGCCCGATTTAGAGTTTAGGGTTTTGGGTTTAGGGTTTGGTGTTTTGGGTTTATTCCATAAACCCAAAACACCAAACCCTAAACCCTAAACCCTAAACTCTAAACCGTTCGTGTTAAAAACTCAATCTAAATCCTAAATCTAAACCCTAAATCTAAACCCTAAACCCTAAATTTCTAAACCCTAATATCTAAACCCTAATATCTAAACCCCAATAGCTAAAACCTCAAAATACGCTCGAAAAACACGATAATTGTTATATATTACTTCCTCAAGCGTTTTTCCGCCAAAATAAAAACATTTATCACAAAGTGTCTCTACTAAATGTTCATATTTTCATCTCATCTATAATGTTCGTGAACAAAGTTTTTTCAAAAAACGAAAAGAAAAAAAAAGTTTTTGCTTCTCCCCGCTTCCCCCGAATGGTTACTTCCCTCTTGATATATATATATATATATATATATATATATATATATATATATATATATATATATATATATATATATATATATATATATATATATATATATATATATATATTATTGCAAATTACAAATGTGATACTATAAATACATATTTAGGGACACTTAAAACAACCCCAAAAAAGAACCCTTAAACTTACCACACTCAGTACATTTTTGTAACAAAACGTATTAAACCACTTTTATTCTCCTGCTCACATATATTTGCAACAAAAAACCGTCCAATTTATTGATGAATTAGTCCGCTTTTAATACTTAAAATACAAAAATAATTCACTTATTACATGACAAAAGTTGAATAGTCACAACTCACAAGTCCCTATTCTTCCAAAAAACAATTCTTTCATTCGTACAATCTTTATGTTAGTATATTTATATTTATTCATTTATTCATGTTATTTTTATATTTACGTCAAATCATCACCATCTCTTCCAAAACACACCACAATATTCTCATTACTCATTCGATCTTTTTCTCACAAAAAAAAACCTTCAATGGATTTAGCTTCCGGATCCGGGTCAACCGACCCAGTAGAACCACCGGAACCATCACCACCACAACCACAACAACCAAGCAGATACGAGTCACAAAAACGACGTGATTGGCACACGTTCTTACAATATTTAAGTAACCATAAACCACCCTTAAGTTTAACTAGATGTAGTGGAGCTCACGTGATTGAGTTCTTAAAGTACCTTGATCAATTTGGTAAAACAAAAGTGCACGTGACTAGTTGTCCGTATTTTGGGGACCCAAAACCACCGGCTCCATGTAGTTGTCAGCTTAAACAAGCTTGGGGAAGTTTAGACGCGTTGATTGGTCGGCTTCGAGCCGCTTACGAGGAGAATGGAGGGAAGCCGGAGTCGAATCCGTTTGGAGTTCGAGCCGTTAGGATGTATTTAAGAGAAGTCAAAGAAAGTCAAGCCAAAGCTAGAGGTATTCCGTACCATAAAAAGAGGAAACGAACCGGTGGTGGTGGTGGTGGTAGTGGTACGACGACCTTAGTTAAAGTGTCGGTGGATGACGATGGTGATGGTGGTGATGGTGAAGCCGAGTCTAGTGGCGCTCCGGCTACTTCTATAGTTTAAATAGTGAAGTTTTAGTGGCACATTGGAGGTTATGATCAAAATCATTGATCAAATGTGTTTTAAGTGCGGTTAATGAGATAGTTTTTGGTGAGATATCAATTAAAGTGAATTGATGTTTATAATCAAGAGTATAGTATTTGTTTATTTTTGTTAGAATTTGAATTTAGATATGAAGTATAATAAGCATAAGCATGTTACTTTGTTGGCACTTTTTTCCTTACACTTGATAAACTTGATGTATTGCCTATTTATATTTTCCTAATTGTATTTTAATATATATACGTTATCATAGTTATGGATTAAATTAAATATTTGTGTAGTATAAATATATAATATGTAGTTATGATAAATTTATAAAAATTTATTTTTAATAGTGAAAAGATGGCTATTTGAAAAACATTTAATTGCACAGTAATTGTATTTCATTTGTTAAACTCAAATATTTAGCTACAATTTCAATTCGTTAGTTCACTGAATAAAATCATGCTTTTTGGCTGAAAATGATATGATAAACAGGTTACTATTAACTGAAATATGCAACTTCAATAAAAAGCCAGCGTATATGAGTGGACCAAACTTCATAAATTGGTTACAATTTTTGTAGTTCATTTTATGTTCTATAAACAAAAACTTGCTAATAAATATAAATTTAAATAAATAAACAAACAAACAGTATATTACGAAATTATTGGTTGATAGTTTGATACGACGTCTTCAATATGATTAGGGATAAATAAATAAATAAATACTCGTAAATAGTATATTACGAAATTATTGGTTTATAGTTGATACGACGTCTTCAATATGAATATATGATAGGGACCAATAGCGCACCCTTTCCTTCCTCCTAGTATCCTTTTATCATTGTCGCAGTATTATTTTCCACTCAACAAACAAATCGATTACTACACGCTTTAAAAAAAGGATATGTTTAACGAAATTAATTTAAAATTGTAGTGCAGGCCTGGCCCAGAGGTCATATAACCTGAACATTTGAACAAGGGCCAACTTTTCATAGGCCCAAATAATAGTAACACAACATAGGCCTGGGCCAAATAATTTGGAATATATAACAGGCACATATGAAATGAATTCTTAATTAACGTGCAAGAGCAAGAGCAAGAGCAAAAATTTAACTATTTTTTAATTCAAGTTAATATAAATATTGGAGGAACTTATGTTGCTTAGCGATGTGGGATAAATTCACATTTATATTTCATGCATATGCATATCATGCTCTTCAATCTTCATTGTATTCTTTTTTTACGTAATGCAAATAAAAAAATCAGTCAAATAGTTTATTTTTTAAAAGTTTATTTCAAACACTCTTCAATCTAAGTCTAAAGCATCCTATTATTTTTTATCAGTTTTTAATAGCTTAAATTAATCGTCAGAATTTAAAGGTTTTTTTTTTTTCCAACTCGTTATAGGTATCAAAATTTTTAGGACCAGCCCTGGTAGTTACTACGAGTAACTTAATATTAGTTTTGAGGTTTGAAGTTATAGCTTATTTGGTTTTTTATAGTTGTTTAACAACATAATTATCTATATATCTAATAGACAAAACCCTGTAGCACTATTCATCAATAGTAATCAGGGGTATTTTCGTTATTTCACTTTTTTTTACCTCCAACAATAAAGGGGCAACTTTCATAAAAGGAACAACTCTTCAATGCTACCAAAAGATGTCGAAAAACATTATTTTTTTACAAAATAGATCAACTAACTTTTTTAAAAAAAAATAAACGAACGCTAAAAGAAACAACTTTCACAAAAGGAACAACCCTTCAATGTTAGATGTTGAAAAAAATTCTTTTTTACAAAATAGATCATGATTTTTTTTTTAACTCGCATTCAAAACGGAGCCCCCGGCGCGAAGCGAGGGCTCCACAACTAGTTGTAACTAATATAGTAGTTTATAGTTGTAAGAGCACTGGGAGTGGTGACTGAGGTCACTTGGCATGTCAGGCCTGACTTGTTGAGTCAGAAAAAGTGGAGAGTGGTGACCTCTGTCAGTTAGGCATGTCAGTTTATATTTTTATTTTTTTTTATGATTTTAAATATAACATAAATTAATAAAAATAACTTTCATTAAAAATAAAAAAATATTACATTTCCTAAGAAAATGTAAAAACATACTATTCCTAAAAATAAATAAAAAAACATTACGATTCCTAAAAAAAAAAAAAAAAAATTACCAACCTAAAATTAAAAAAAAAAAAAAAAAACATTACAAGTCCTAAAAATAAAAAAACAAACCGAAATTTCTTAAAAATTAACTCGTCCGATCGAGCCTTTCACGGGGTTTTAGGACTATTGTATCCCTCATCACTCTCGTCGTGCGGGTAGTCAGGACGTGGGCGGCGGATGAATTCACGGGACCATATGTGGATACAATACAAGTCGACAGACTCGTCGTTGAGTTTTGCTTTCCTGACTAGTTCTTCCCATTCTTCTTCAGTCGTGAGAAACTCAGAGGTTTGAGTTTCTGGAACGATGTACATAAAATCCGAGGCCTCGAAGTCGACATGCTCTCGTATGTAGTTGAACAAACGCCCTGTGTCCCACCCGTTAACGTCGAGGGACTCGAACGGAGTTAATTGCGAGTTGGAATACGATTTCCAATCGTCGCTGAGCTCTCCACCGTGGTAAACATTTAACCGAATAGTGCAAGAATTCATTTTTTTTTTGTAGTTTGGTGAGTTTGGTGTGGAAGTGTGTGTATATGTTTGAAGGGGTTTGGTGAGGATATATATATAGATAAAGTGGGGGGGAAAAAAAACAAGAACCGTTGGAATTGCGTGGCGGTGGCGACTGACCGAAGGGGAACGAAGGAAACCGACGGGAATCGGGAGTGGGGCGACGGGCGACGTGCCTGGGGACGAGGGTGGAACGAAGCACCTGTGAAGACCCGTCCTAATCCATCCGGACGAAGTCCATATCGATTATAAACGAATCACAACAGTTGATTACATCGCGAGGTACTTAACCTCTATATGATACATTTTACAAACATTGCATTCGTTTTTGAAAAGACAATATTTCATTACATCGAAAGTGGACGACATGCATACCATTTTATAATATCTAACTATAATTGACTTAATAATAATCTTGATGAACTCAACGACTCGAATGCAACGTCTTTTGAAATATGTCATGAATGACTCCAAGTAATATCTTTAAAATGAGCAATTGCACAGCGGAAGATTTCTTTCATACCTGAGAATAAACATGCTTTCAAGTGTCAACCAAAAGGTTGGTGAGTTCATTAGTTTAACATAAATAATCATTTCCATCGTTTTAATAGACCACAAGATTTCATATATCCATTTCTCATAAACATACGTCCCATGCATAGAGACAAAAATATCATTCATATGGATTGAACACTTGGTAACCGATATTCACAATATGTATATAAGAATATCCCCATCATTCCGGGATCCTCCTTCGGACATGATATAAATTTCGAAGTACTAAAACATCCGGTACTTTGGGTGGGGCTTGTTGGGCCCGATAGATCTATCTTTAGAGTTCGCGTCAATTAGGGTGTCTGTTCCCTAATTCTTAGATTACCAGACTTAATAATAAGGGGCATATTCGATTTCGATAATTCAACCATAGAATGTAGTTTCGATTACTTGTGTCTATTTCGTAAAACATTTATAAAAATTGCGCATGTATTCTCAGCCCAAAAATATAAAGGGTAAAAAGGCAAATGAAACTCACCTAATGTATTTTGTAGTAAAAATACATATAACGATATTGAACAATGCAGGGTTGGCCTCGGATTCACGAACCTATATCATTTGTGGATATATTAATACACGTAATCGTAATCGCTCAATTATATATACATTTTTGTTATTAATAATATATTTGTTATACTATATGTTATTTAGATAAATTTTATATATTTAGTTTATATGTTTTATATAACTATTACTTATCATTAATAATAGAAACTATATATTAAAGTTTAGTATATATTTATATATTAATTGATATATCTTAATTAATATCTTTTTAGTAATAAAAGTATAACATAATGTATTTTTATATAAAAGTATCTTTTTATGATAATATTACTCAGGTGACTAATAATACTTATGTGAATATTAGCCAATTTATTATTTATAAAATGATAATAATACTAATATTTATCAAAGTATCAATAATTTACTAAAGTGATAATTTTTCCTGCTAGTGATAGTCCTGCTAATAGTATTAGTAATAACAAGAATAATAATCCTAATTGTAACTTTAATCATGATACTAATAATAACTGATAACTAATATTTATCTTAGTATTAATACTAATAATTATAATACTAAATGATAATACTAATAATAACAATAATGATATTATTATTAATTTGATTAAAGATATTAATAATCATTTTATTATTGATTGTACTAATAACACATAACATGGTAACAATAATTAATAACAATAACAATAACAATAACAATAACAATAACAATAACAATAACAATAACAATAACAATAACAATAACAATAACAATAACAATAACAATAACAATAACAATAACAATAACAATAACAATAACAATAACAATAATAATAATAATAATAATAATAATAATAATAATAATAATAATAATAATAATAATAATAATAATAATAATAAAAATAAATGAAGTAACTACCTTAAAGAAAAGTGTCCCAAAAAAAATAGCAGCCCATGCCTGGGCTCGAACCCCCGACCTCTCGAATCTCCTTAACACCTCGAACCAGTGGGCTAATGCCCATTTTTCTGTTGTATAACCCTTTCTAATTTTTATAACCCGAAATTATCTAATCCCTATTCTTCTTCGTCCTCCAATATAAACGAATCCCACTTAATCCCAAACTATAATCGAGAATTGTCAAGTGGATTTAGGATTAAAAATTACTTAATCAGTGTGGGATACTTCTACGAAATCAAGCAATCGAATAAAATAAAAAAAAATAAAAAAAAATATCCAGCACAGCTACTGCTGTCGTCGCTGGGTTTTTTAAAAAAAAAAATTTGATTTTGCAATTTATAAGATTATAGATAAAGGTTATAGCATGAAATAGGTTAGAAATCAATCGTGGAAACATTCCAAATCGACAATTTATCTTGAAACAAAACTGAAAGTTCGAATTTGATGGATGAACAATTGTTGACTTTTTATTTCAAAATGTTTGACTTCGAAATTCGGATTCGATAGTAAGAGTTTGAATTTGATATTTCACAGATAAGTTTAGTATAAGGATTCCAACAAGATTGCATTAATAGATTTTTGAAAACAATACTAAATCGGGCTTTTGGTATAATGGTGAAGAACGGAGAGAAAAATAAAAAAATAAAAACAACTGTTCTTCTTTTTCTGTTTTTTTTAACATACTGAATTTTTAGTGTAGTACTTATCTATAATAATTGAATACAAGAAGTGGCAGTTGAAACGATCCTAAATGATCTTGTGATATCGATGTATAAACCAAAAGGCAGACAAGGGTTCCCAAACAAGAAGAAGAAGTTAAAAAATTAAAACAAAAAATGATATATATATAAAAAAAAAAATTCACGCATGATATCTCTAGTCTCTAGTACTATATATATTATTTATTTTTATTTTTTTTATAATTAATAATTATATTAATAATAATAATATTTATATTTTTTATTAATAATAATAAACATACTAATAATAATAATATTATCAAAATAAACTCAATAATAATAATAATAATAATAAGACTAAATGTAATAATGATAATAATAATTTATTATACTAATAATAATAGTATAAATGTATAAAGAATATAAATTTTTGATAATAATATTTATAAAAATGATACTAAAAATGATACAAATAATGATGATATTCAAAAATGATAATACTTAATGATAATATTCATAATACTATTATAATAGCTATATATATTAATAATGATAATAATTTTATTAGTAATAATAATTGTATAACAATTTATATATCAAGTTTCATATTCGTATATTATATTTATAGTATTGACTTTGATATTAGTATTGAAAATAACAATAATAATACTATACCATTTATTGTAACTTATGATTTCAATTTAATATATTACAATTACATATTTTTAACTATGTGATATATAATAACATATATTCAATATTTAATATTCATTTATTTTATATATGTATTACAATATACATATAATATTAATTATGTTTAAGAGTCATATATATTTATATATGTATATATATATATATATATATATATATATATATATATATATATATATATATATATGTACATATTTATTTACAAACAATTGTTCGTGAATCGTTGAGAATGGTAAAAGGGCAAATGCATTCATGTAACTGTTCCAAAGTTTTCGAGACTCAACATTTCAGGCTTTGCTTATCGTATCGAAAACATATAAAGATTAAGGTTTAAATTTGATCGGAAATTCCCGGGTCACTACAGTACCTACCCGTTAAAGAAATTTCGTCCCGAAATTTGAGTGAGGTCGTCATGGCTAACTATAAAAATGTTTTCATGACGAATATGAGTTGATAAATAGAGTTTTATCATCATTGAGTAATATAGATAAAACAATTTGATTATTCAAAGAGCACGAGTGAAGATATTCACAAAAGAATGAAATGAGAAACAAAGATTTGTTTTTAACTTTTGACGTAGACAGGTTTGAATTTAGAAAATAAGGCGCGTCTTAACTTTCGACATTGCCTTGGTTGAATTCCGGAATTCAAGGGATTTAAAGAAAATCTTGAAGGTCTATAAGATCTGATTCTTCGGGATTTATGGAAATTAAGATCTCTTTAATTAAATACGGTGATCTGCCCCGATTACTACGTCTGATATTTCCTTTATAAATTTACCTTTTTCGTTCCATTTATTTTCACCACTTCTATACTCAATTCCCAAATTCAAAGGATTTATGAAAATGCTTAACCCTGTTCTGATCCTTGTTCTTATTCTAACTATCGCAATAATCGTTCTTCTTTTCCAACTCCCACCTGAAGAATCTGTTTATTTCTATTATGCTTTAGGGATTATTGTATTTATAATCCTCCCGTGTCTTTATATATCTATACATACTGATATCCACGGTTTGTAATTTCGGTGTTTGTCATTGGGCTTTATATTTTCTCTTATATTTTGGATCTCTTTGTTTTTTTTTTGTTTTTTTTTTATTTTCTCCCAACCTCTAGTAAAGCGAGTAATGGTCCAGAATTCGTAAGTGTGGAATTTCAGATAAACATCATGTTCTAAGTAAGAAAGAAGGTATTAACACGATTTGATTTGTAAAATTATCAGAATCGCTGAGTATAGAACTATCAAGAATATATTTTCTTGATATGTTCAGAAGTTAATCAGAATGAAAGAGTTATGTAACATGACACATGATGACGTTATAATCTGTGAATCATCTTGTTCCATTTAGAAACTCAGCATGACTTACTGTAATATAATCACGTTGATCAAGTGTCATTATATTATACTAACTCATGCATCAGTTCCCAACATTACTTCAATAACATTCTTATTTTAAGCTCGAAAGTTTACAGAATATAGAAACTAACAGTTCCTATATGATGTAACATTGATATCATGAAGAGATTAATGATTTCAGATAAGAATACTTATGAAAATATCTTCAGAAATATGGAGGATATTTATAATGAAAGATACGATGATATCTTAGAATTTCTAATATCGATGGATGATGAAGAAGATTTATCCGTAAGGGTTTAGATTCGGAAGCAAAGTATTCGCTAAAGATTTCATCAGAAACGGAATCATTTGGATTCTTTGAAGTCAAACTTATTCTTTGTGATTTGACCACGGCTTCCCTTATAGTTTCGCATAATCTGCTTTTTGGTACTAAATTTTCTATTGAATGTTTCCAATATAATGATACACAGGAAACACGAGGAGGTATATAATTTTGGACGAGAATATTTATGAAAATATCCTCAGAAATATCGAAGATATTGATGATGATATTTTGGAATTTCTAAGTTCGATGGTTGATGGAGAAAGATTTTCCGCAAGATTTTAACATGACTTCGGAGCAAGATATTCTCTAAAGATTTCAATGGATCCAGAATTACCTGAATTCTTTGAATATAGGGTATGGTCCTTGTATTTGTCCTTGGTCTCCTTCATGGTTAACTCTATCCGTTTTCCAGTTCCAACGTTTCTGAGCTTTTCCAACATATCATTCTTTATCATCAAACTTTCGACGGTTAAGGTCGTGTACAGTTTTTGCTGCTGTATTCAGCTTTTTCATAATTGTGGTATTGATTTGTAGACTGAGTGCTTTTCAGAATTTCAGAATGAAAGATCATAATTCTAAGAGATAAATGTTATACATATAACTGTTGATGTAAGTATGCTGTGAGTTTTTCAAGGTATTGATTGCTGATTCTCGGTATTTGGTACGGCAATTCTCGTTATCAGATGCAGATGAGTAGATGATAGGATTTCAATGAATATATTAACTTTTCATAAGGTCAAAGATCAATGATGTTGCTGGTAAATTTGCTGCTAATGTAGTGAGATATAAACGGTTTTCCGGTATTGATGACGAAAGGCATCTTTTATATCAGGGTTATAATGAGGTTGTTTCGAACGAAAAATTGAAGTTGACTTGTTGGAGCTGTGACAAAATTGGCTAATTTGAAGAGAGATTGTAAAGTTACTTTCGATAATAATAACGCCAAGGAGTTAGCACAGATACGTGTTTAATGCTTACTCAGGTTCCGAGTGTTTTTAGGTGCATAACTATATGTATAAATCCTTCATTCCGTAGCTGAAGTGTGGTTGGTTCATCCTCTCGATTGAGGTGTTTTCAAGAATCATGAAAGGTTTGAACGCAGACTGGAATTGTCAAGATACCAATGAGATTTAAGATGAAATCAAGTGGCAAAATTGAAGAATTATTTAGTTTCATATGTTATAATCAATATTTTAATTCATTTTAATTGTCCAATGTCATTAGTCCACAGTCGATAGTCCACATTTAACAGTCCAATAATTCATATATAATTTAATATATAATATTCGAATTAATTAATACGTATCGTGACCCGTATACGTCTCAGACTCGATCACAACTCAAAGTATATATATTATTTGAGAATCAACCTCAACCCTGTATAGAGAACTCGATCATTACTGCATATAGAGTGTCCATGGTGATTCTAAATAATATATATAGATGCGTCGATATGATATGTCAAAACCTTGTATACGTGTCCCGATATTTAAAGTGCGTAAAATAAATACAGAAATTAAATGACGATAAATAAAATGTGTAAAGTAAATAACAGAAATTAAATGACGATAATTAAAATTGTGATAATTAAATTGCGATAAAATAAATTGCGATAAATAAATTGCGATAATTAAATGGTAATACGGAAATAACAGTTAGCTTGGAACAGTTAGCTAGGATTTTTGTTAGCGTGGATTCTTAATAGAATTTCATATTGTTAATTAATCCGTTTCTAATCAATTTTTATTGTGTCCATTATTTCTTCATTATGCCACTTGTTGGATTCTGATATGTCAAAATCCAAATATGTAATTGGATGAATATGGTTACTCTGTAGTGAACGGATTTGTATATCGGTGGATGTAAGTAGGATAGTATATGACTGTTGAAACAGATTCGAAGAACGTACAATGTAACTTATTAATGTGAAATTTAAATAGTCCTCGGGTATTACCTACCCGTTAAAATATTTTCACCATTAATAGTTTGTACAAGAGAATTTTTAATTACAATCTTTATGAAAACATATATACATATATATTTTTCTTCAGATGTATTAATGGATTTAATGAGTTAATATGATATTAAACTCATTTGCTTTTCGGTTGGAACTAGAATAAATAATCTCTAAAACTTTAGAGATTACATATTCACCATGTCGAACGAAGATAAATGAGGTAGAACGATACGTAGAACGAAGATCATACTCAAAGTACAGATGATGATATTGAAGCATGGATTGTTGATGGTACTGGTGCTGTTATTGATTATACTATTGGTGCCGGTGATGTTGCTGTAGCTGGTACATTTTGCACCATATTCTCTGAATTGATTATTCGAGCACGAAGTTCGTTGACTTATTACTCCAAGATGATTGTCGGTCAGAACGAGCGGATGAATAAGATTCAGAATTGTGGATAGAATATAATCTTGTCGAGTTACCCTGGAAATGAGACTGAAAATGGTGTCTCGAACAGGTTCGCCGGTAAACGCTTCAGGTTCATTGTCGAGAGGTGAATTCGGTTGGTGGAAGGGATTGCCTTCTGCGCGTTTCCATTAATTAAGTCGACTATGAATCCATCAGATGAAATGGGGATGGATGATTGGTTGTTTCATTCTGGTATCGTTGCTTTCGGAGCTTAGATGACTATCCATTCTGAATAACTGTCGGGATAACTATCGGAATAGCTGTCGGAATCCGAGGGACTCGATCTAGTTGAGGGATTCATCTCGTACGATCAGATGAAGGATTTTCGATAAGAAATAGATTATAGGATGTAGATTAGTATCCTGCAATACATAATTTACATATACATATATAATACTAAAATCTCATAAGTTACGGAGGAATCTACGGAAACTGTCAGGTAAAGATAACAATAACAGATACGCTAATATATGAATTTTGTCTATACACTATTCATGCAATCATTGCAATATGATATGTCTAGACTAAGAATAATGAGCAGGTAATTTTCTAAGGATGATAAGCAGATGATTTCCGACAAAAATGATAAGCAAAACTTTTGACATGCAGACACGGTCGAAGTCCAGACTCACTAATGCATCCTAATGACTATCAGTTAGACATACTAATGCAAGACCTGGTTCGCTAAGACCACTGCTCTGATACCAACTGTGAAGACCCGTCCTAATCCATCCGGACGAAGTCCATATCGATTATAAACGAATCACAACAGTTGATTACATCGCGAGGTACTTAACCTCTATATGATACATTTTACAAACATTGCATTCGTTTTTAAAAAGACAATATTTCATTACATCGAAAGTGGACGGCATGCATACCATTTTATAATATCTAACTATAATTGACTTAATAATAATCTTGATGAACTCAACGACTCGAATGCAACGTCTTTTGAAATATGTCATGAATGACTCCAAGTAATATCTTTAAAATGAGCAATTGCACAGCGGAAGATTTCTTTCATACCTGAGAATAAACATGCTTTCAAGTGTCAACCAAAAGGTTGGTGAGTTCATTAGTTTAACATAAATAATCATTTCCATCATTTTAATAGACCACAAGATTTCATATTTCCATTTCTCATAAACATACGTCCCATGCATAGAGACAAAAATATCATTCATATGGATTGAACACCTGGTAACCGACATTCACAATATGTATATAAGAATATCCCCATCATTTCGGGATCCTCCTTCGGACATGATATAAATTTCGAAGTACTAAAGCATCCGGTACTTTGGATGGGGCTTGTTGGGCCAGATAGATCTATCTTTAGAGTTCGCGTCAATTAGGGTGTCTGTTCCCTAATTCTTAGATTACCAGACTTAATAATAAGGGGCATATTCGATTTCGATAATTCAACCATAGAATGTAGTTTCGATTACTTGTGTCTATTTCGTAAAACATTTATAAAAATTGCGCATGTATTCTCAGCCCAAAAATATAAAGGGTAAAAAGGCAAATGAAACTCACCTAATGTATTTTGTAGTAAAAATACATATAACGATATTGAACAATGCAGGGTTGGCCTCGGATTCACGAACCTATATCATTTGTGGATATATTAATACACGTAATCGTAATCGCTCAATTATATATACATTTTTGTTATTAATAATATATTTGTTATACTATATGTTATTTAGATAAATTTTATATATTTAGTTTATATGTTTTATATAACTATTACTTATCATTAATAATAGAAACTATATATTAAAGTTTAGTATATATTTATATATAATTGATATATCTTAATTAATATCTTTTTAGTAATAAAAGTATAACAGAATGTATTTTTATATAAAAGTATCTTTTTATGATAATATTACTCAGGTGACTAATAATACTTATGTGAATATTAGCAATTTTATTATTCATAAAATGATAATAATACTAATATTTATCAAAGTATCAATAATTTACTAAAGTGATAATTTTTCCTGCTAGTGATAGTCCTGCTAATAGTATTAGTAATAACAAGAATAATAATCCTAATTGTAATTTTAATCATGATACTAATAATAACTGATAACTAATATTTATCTTAGTATTAATACTAATAATTATAATACTAAATGATAATACTAATAATAACAATAATGATATTATTATTAATTTGATTAAAGATATTAATAATCATTTTATTATTGATTGTACTAATAACACATAACATGGTAACAATAATTAATAACAATAACAATAACAATAATAATAATAATAATAATAATAATAATAATAATAATAATAATAATAATAATAATAATAATAATAATAATAATAATAATAATAATAATAAATGAAGTAACTACCTTAAAGAAAAGTGTCCCAAAAAAAATAGCAGCCCATGCCCGGGCTCGAACCCCCGACCTCTCGAATCTCCTTAACACCTCGAACCAGTGGGCTAATGCCCATTTTTCTGTTGTATAACCCTTTCTAATTTTTATAACCCGAAATTATCTAATCCCTATTCTTCTTCCTCCTCCAATATAAACGAATCCCACTTAATCCCAAACTATAATTGCGAATTGTCAAGTGGATTTAGGATTAAAAATTACTTAATCAGTGTGGGATACTTCTACGAAATCAAGCAATCGAATAAAATAAAAAAAATAAAAAAAAATATCCAGCACAGCTACTGCTGTCGTCGCTGGGTTTTTAAAAAAAAAATTGATTTTGCAATTTATAAGATTATAGATAAAGGTTATAGCATGAAATAGGTTAGAAATCAATCGTGGAAACATTCCAAATCAACAATTTATCTTGAAACAAAACTGAAAGTTCGAATTTGATGGATGAACAATTGTTGACTTTTTATTTCAAAATGTTTGACTTCGAAATTCGGATTCGATAGTAAGAGTTTGAATTTGATATTTCACAGATAAGTTGAGTATAAGGATTCCAACAAGATTGCATTAATAAATTTTTGAAAACAATACTAAATCGGGCTTTTGGTATAATGGTGAAGAACGGAGAGAAAAATAAAAAAATAAAAACAACTGTTCTTCTTTTTCTGTTTTTTTTAACATACTGAATTTTTAGTGTAGTACTTATCTATAATAATTGAATACAAGAAGTGGCAGTTGAAACGATCCTAAATGATCTTGTGATATCGATGTATAAACCAAAAGGCAGACAAGGGTTCCCAAACAAGAAGAAGAAGTTAAAAAATTAAAACAAAAAATGATATATATAAAAAAAATCACGCATGATATCTCTAGTCTCTAGTACTATATATATTATTTATTTTTATTTTTTTATAATTAATAATTATATTAATAATAATAATATTTATATTTTTTATTAATAATAATAAACATACTAATAATAATAATGTTATCAAAATAAACTCAATAATAATAATAATAAGACTAAATGTAATAATGATAATAATAATTTATTATACTAATAATAATAGTATAAATGTATAAAGAATATAAATTTTTGATAATAATATTTATAAAAATGATACTAAAAATGATACAAATAATGATGATATTCAAAAATGATAATACTTAATGATAATATTCATAATACTATTATAATAGCTATATATATTAATAATGATAATAATTTTATTAGTAATAATAATTGTATAACAATTTATATATCAAGTTTCATATTCGTATATTATATTTATAGTATTGACTTTGATATTAGTATTGAAAATAACAACAATAATACTATACCATTTATTGTAACTTATGATTTCAATTTAATATATTACAATTACATATTTTTAACTATGTGATATATAATAACATATATTCAATATTTAATATTCATTTATTTTATATATGTATTACAATATACATATAATATTAATTATGTTTAAGAGTCATATATATTTATATATGTATATATATGTATGTACATATTTATTTACAAACAATTGTTCATGAATCGTTGAGAATGGTAAAAGGGCAAATGCATTCATGTAACTGTTCCAAAGTTTTTGAGACTCAACATTTCAGACTTTGCTTATCGTATCGAAAACATATAAAGATTAAGGTTTAAATTTGATCGGAAATTCCCGGGTCACTACAGCACCACTCCTGGTGCTCTAAATTAAATTTTAAATGAAAACTGTATGATAAATAAGTATTATGAATGGTACTCCTTATTAGTTTTATAAAAGGTCGTTTAATTATATCAGATTTGTTGTAATTTAGTAGTTTATAACTACTTTTAGTGACCTAATCACTAACTAATTAGAAACTTATAATTTTTTATTATTATTACAATCGAGAACATCCCTTTACTGTAGACTTCATTTTTTAATTCAAAAAGGGCATTTTTGTAATTGTAACTACTCCACCTCCGTCGTCGTGCCATCTACTTCCCTCTAGAACAATCACCACCACTCCATTTGTTTCCTCTCATACGCCCTAATCTTTTCTCAGTACGTCGGCTTTCTTCGTGCTTCCTCCCTCCAATTGTCACCACCCTAATTTTTCTTTTTCTAATACCCAGTTGGGCTTCAGGAGCTACTTTGATAGAAATCCTCTATTACTCCTCCTATGAAATTGGGGATAACAATTATGACGATCAAATTGAAGGTAACTATTCATCCTCTTATTTCTTTTTCTTCGATTTCGGAAGGTCCAACGGTAGATACTCTCCAGCCTCCCTCATCTGTATCGAATCGATGCTCCAATCATGTAACGACCCGACAAAATCGCCATTGACGGCGCCGTTAACTTAGGTCCCGTTACGTGGTCATAGTCCATAAATGAGACGCATTTGACCAAAATTATGTCGCATTCATTTGAAACGTGTAAGACTTGCAAAGTTTTAAGTGTACCAAACGGTTCGACAACAAGTTTAAGTTTACAAAAGTAGTAATGTATAAATGAAATAATTTGCGACATAATATAATTTGTAAATCTCGAATGCTATTAATACCGTATGTATGTATGCATGCTTGACCCCAAGCAAGTAATCAAAGTGTGCGCATGTATGCTTGGGCCCCAAGCAAGTAATCAAAGTGTATGCATGTATGCTTGACCCCAAGCAAGTATAAGTGTACGTGGAAGCATGTATCAAGTAGCCAATCAAGAACCTGAGAAACATATAGAAAACTGTCAACGAAAAACATTGGTGAGATCATAGGTGTATTTGTAAACGTTGTTTTTGAACCACAAGCAAGTATAAAGTTGATTATCTAAATCGTTTGCATTCTAAAAGTTGTTGTTTGTATCACGAGCACCCAATTATCAAGACTTAACTGTTTTGTACCCTGTTACGTAGTGTTAGAACATACACTATACTCAAAAATATATTTCATCCGCTAACGGTAGCGAACCGTCCGAATGAGGGCTCGTCAAGCTCATGTGATCACATAACATAAGTTCACGTTTACACCCTGCAAGTGTAACTAATGATAATTGAATTGAAGCTTTTTGTTCTAACTCGCACGTGGAATGTTTGTTTTCGTACTTGTGTTCAAAGCATAAAAGTATGATACGTATATGTTTCTCATTCCATGATTTAAAAGTATAAAAGTTGTTGAAAGATGAGACTATGATCTCACCTCGAGTGCACGAGTATAAAGGTACTTCACAAAGTAAACATGTGCATGAAAGTTGTTTAGTCTTGACCTAAACAAGTAGGTTGTATCAATATTGGTAAACACGGTTGGTCAAAGTTGTTCAATTAGTCCTATGGCTCGTTACGACTCGATTATGTAGCATGTGAATCACGTTGTCAAGTTTCATGCAAGATATAATTATAAAAGAAGGTTAGAATGATTGCATAAGTATTTGGTTAAGTTCAAAGTCAACTAAAAAGTCAACGTGTTCGGGTAGGGTCACGAACAATTTTCTAAGTTTCATAATCATATATGAGCATGTTAGAACAAGTTTCATGTCAATCGGAGTTGCGTAGCATTGTTAGAATTAAATGAAAATTGATAATTTTGGACAGCCCCATTTTCATGCTTTAAGCCGCGCCGTGGCTAGAATAACCGCGCCACGGCTTAACACTTGGTCAGAAGTCTGGGCAGTTTCATGTGTAGGCTCGAACCAAACTTCAAACAAACATAACTTATGAACCGTAAATATTCAAAATACGTATCTTATATCATTGGAAAGGTAATTTAATGAGGAATACAACTAAACACATTTCATTTAACAAAAATATCATTTGCAATAACCGAAATCTCGCCGAATGATCATTATTTAACGTTTCAAACTCAAAAATGCAAATGGTGATTCGGGAATCCAATTTACACATACGATGTGCCGTTTTGAAGGTAATTAAACATACATTGCAACTAAACACTTACTAACAACATTAATAAGCATTCAATGCATCAAAAGTTCGTTTTAAGTCTATCAAACCCTAACCAAAAATTACAAAATCAACAATCATGTTAATGAAGCCTTTCCAAGTCAACCTACATACCAAAATGTAGCTAGTGATGCTAGTAACTCATTTAATACATGAACTTTAATATTTAAACAACATTTAATCATCCAAAACTCAAGATTAAGCACACCCATTTCAAGTGTTCATGCTAGTTACTCAAAACAACAAAATCGAACAAACCAATCACATATTCATGTTAGACTCGAGCCATAGACACTAACTAACACCATTTCAAGTCTATAAATCGAATTAGAGAAATCTAGAGTTTTTAGAAACTTTACCCCAAGTAGTGAAATTGGTACCAAAACGTAGAGGATGAAGAGAGGATTCCAAAAGTACGATTTGTTTTGATGCTAGCTTCCTATTCTTGATTTAGATGATGAATTTGTGGGGAAGATGAAAAGAATTCAAAGTTGGAAGTAATATGTGAAAGAAAAAGAGAAAAGAAATGAAATGAAAATGAATGGTGGGGAGGGGTGGGTTGACTAGTTGACCTAGTCACTAGTTTGCCCACTTGGCAACTTTAGTCCCTCGAGTTTAAAAGCGGGTGTGTGAATTAACCAAATGAATTAATTTAAATACGCGAGAATAAACAGGAGATGTTATAATCGAATAACGGAATATTAAGAACGTTAGTTAATGAAAGATACGAATTTAGATAACGAAAGATATTATAAAAAAAAAAAAGATGGGCGTTAAAATGAATTATTAACGGAAAAATGCGGGATGTTACAAATCAGATTGATTTGCGTTTTTATTTTCTTCAGGTATATACAACCCTCAATTGCTTACCAAACTTTCTGTTACAAATGAATTCATCATCATTAAATTTTTTGTTAACTTTTTCCTTACATGATTTACGTTTTATTTTAGGGTTTATAATTCTTTCCGGCTGGATCTGGGAGTACGGGTGACGGGTGCCATGACAACCTCCATCTCTTCAGCCTTGCTGAATGCCTGAATCGTATAACTTTCAGGAATTTGTTCCATTTTTTTTCTTATGTTTTCTTTTACATGTAGTTTTTTTTAATGCCTCACTTACTTTGATTGGTGGATGCTAAAACACGAATCCAGCTTAATTATTATCTAGAAGTAATATTTGATTTTGAATACACCAACAATAATCAGTATGAAATTTGCATAGGTTGCTTATCTAAAAATTCCTAAATCAATGCACGTTAAAAATGTGAAAGGTTTTCCATCACTTTTAAAGGGTAAATTAGTGCTCAAATTTTTTATCTGAATTACAATATGACATTTCTTTATTCAGTTGAAATTTTAGTTTCGAATTCGAATTCTGATCGCTATCAAGAAATTTGTGATATTCTTTTTCAGGTTTCATGTGTGTTGTTTGATTCGATAAAACAGTTGTCAAATGGATTATCCTTCATCCATCGTCACGCAGCAAATTGGGTTATAGTCCTGGCAATGTATTTATAAAAATAGTTGTAGAAAAAGCTGGCAATTGTGTAGAGGTAACACATCCTTCTCTTTTAATAGAATTTAGTTCATTTTTTGGTAATATTAAGTTTAAACACATTCAATGAAATAGTTGTTGAATGGAAGATTTTGGTACTGGCCAAATGGACATGCTAAACAGTTTCGGTAAATGATTACATTTCACCAACTTTCATTATGTGTATTTGTTTCTGATTTTTAGTCATTTAATAACCACTGTCAAAGCTGGTTGTTGAACTAAGTTGGAGTAACTCATTGCCTTTTTATGCTATCAACTTATGTAATTTTCTATCTATGGCGTCGTAAGGTGTTACATTATCTTCAAAGTTTTGATGCTCATCTACAAATAAACGTTGTTTGTGGTAGCATTGTGCTTATTCCATTGTGTTGCAGCTTCTGCTGAGTAATTTAGCTCTCCTCATTTGGCAATAAGCAGTTCCAGTGTTTTGCTATGAGCTTAATGAGTGTTTCATGCCTTCAACGTTGCATGTCCCCACAACTTCTACGGCTCCTTTTGTCCGGTGCAAGTAAGCTACGTCACGAACTACGTATGCGTTCATAAAATAGTATTTTTGATGTGTATACAAATGCTCTGTAACACTAATGTAGACTGTATGTTGCTAAAACCGACTAATAGCACAATGTACAAAGCAACTTTTACAAAGATAACCAGCTAAGCGCGCCGCCGCAACGAGCGGCTAACCTAAATCTTGTTAGATATAAGAAGAAATAGAGAGAGTATATATACATAAGAAATATATTGCAAAGTGTATGTATGCAAGATTACATCTTCAATTATTTATACTACTTAAATTCACTCTACAACTCGAGTCACGAGATATCAAATATAAATTTGTATTTGACTTTAGAATATTGATAGATATGAATGCATAAATTGTCGGCCAACTTTTATGACTTATAGGATCATAACACACCCCTTTGGACGACAATGTGTTCATTAGAGATCAACTTGTACGATCTCGTTAAAAACCTTGTTAAAAGAAAATTTAGTCGGAAAAAATTTTGGCTAAGGGAAAAAGAGTGCAGCATAGAGTTGACTCCCCCTCAAATAATCATCGCAGAGCTGTTACATCGTTTGAACATGTCTCATGCCAATATTGTGAACGTGTTTTCTGGAAATAGTAGTTTATAGCGCTTTGGTGAAAAGATCAACAGAGTTGTTGCTAGATTGAATATATCTCATTTCAATCTCGGTGCCCTAAATGAAATCTTGAATGAATGAGAAAAAAGGTGTCAATTTGTTTATAGCAAATCGGATTTTATAACGACCCTCATCTTTCCATTTCAATTTTTACTAAATTGCCATTAGGGTTTGTGTGATCGTAAACTTAATTTGACAAAACGTTAACCAAATAGTAAACTTTAAGTCAACACTCTCTGTTAAATTAAAGTTTATGTTTTTCTGTGATATAATAAATAATAATCTACAATGTATAATAAAAAAAAATGTGACCTTAGTTATAAATGTAAAACTTTTAGGAATTAAATAAAATTTAATAAAAGTTAGGGACTAAATTAAAAAAATATATACATATAAAGTATATAAATATAAATAAGCCGAATATATATATATATATATATATATATATATATATATATGTATATATATATATGTATATATATATATATGTGTGTGTGTATATATATATATATATATATATATATATATATATATATATATATATATATATATATGTATATATATATATATGTAAATATGTAAATAAAAAAAAGTTGGCCATACTTATATAAAAAAAATTAAATAATTAAATGATAAATCGTAAACTTCTAATCCTAATCTAATTCAAAGTATTTAGACTTACAATCCTAATCTTAACCTTAAACTAATTTGAATCCAACTCCAATTCTTAAACTCTAGAATCATCCTAACCATACTATATAAACACACCTAGACTCCTAGTTTTTTATTCACAAATCACACTCAAAATCTCTCCTTTTCCTCTCGTTTTGTTCGGTAATTTGATCACCACCACCACCCTAAAAACCGCCCACCACCACCTCCAAAACAGTCCCTCTGCTGCGTTTTTCTGCAGCTGGTCGCCACCCAAAATGCAGCCATCTTAGCTGCTGTTTTCGCCACCCAAATAGCCCCATCACCATCCTACTTTAGCCACTTTTGCTGCTGCTGCTGTCCGTTGAAACCACCACCACAGCCGCCACCCTGCAGCTGATTTTGGCGACTGAAAACATCACCAAAAGTCACTTGTTTTTCTGCTATTTTCCTGATGTACCTGCATGATCAAAACAGTCCAAGAACCCGCTCGTATTGCCACCTTGTTGCCGTGTTTTCGCTGCTGCTGTCCCGGTTCATAATCAACATCATTCATTGTCTTTTTCTTGCTTCAATCCACTTTGAGGTATCCTAAACACCCTAATTTAATTATACTTTTTAAGTTGTTCTTTTTAAGTATTGTATTAATTATTATGATCACATGAAGATGAATATAAATAAGGTATATATTTAATGTATATGAATATGTTAAAGATAATGAACTGATTATGATCATGAATATTATGAATACTTGAAGATGTTAATAAAAATAAGAGGTTTGAATATGATTTGAAAAGTAAAAGATGATCAAAAAGATTTAGAATTATTGAATATGTTAAAGGTTATAAGCATGATTAATGTTAATAAGTTATGAATATAGTTATAATACAAATATAAATGTTAATGGATAACGGTTAAGATAGTATAAAAAAAATATGATGTATTGCATGTATGCATGTAAATCATGTGCATGTATGTGTATGTGTATATAATTTTTTAAAACATGAAAAGAAGATAAAAGTATATATATATATATATATATATACATATATATATATATATATACACATATATATATATATATATATATATATATATATATATATATGTATGTATGTATGTATGTATGTATGTATTATTTTCAAACCTAATATATGATGACTAGAATGTAACTATGATCATGTATATGTAATATAATTAGTAGCATATATTTATATGTATCACTATCACTAATAACTTGATAATATGACTAATAATAATATGATAGGTATGAATAAACTAAATGGATTTAATTGATTAAAGAAAAATATAGCACTTAAACTATAAAATTTAAAAGTATTATGATGTAGTTATGCTATTATGGTAAGGTGATAATGATAAACTTAAATTCATAGGTTACAAGTTAAGATAAGATAAAAATTATAAGGTTAAAAGGTTTAATTAAAGTAATAATATATAATACTATTATAACATATAAACCTATCTTGTGTTGTAACACTTTAATTACACTAAGTTATACTATCACACAAATATTAAACTATTAAGTATGATAATAATATACTAACGTATCGTATCTATACGCCTATAATACGTGAAGGTTATAATCAAAAGATAACGTATAACTTATACGAACTTCACCGCTACTTACGGCCAAAGGGATGATGTCTAGGTTGCCATTTATGGGACAAGCTTGTGGATCTCGAATGTCATGACTTAGTTTCCGATCAAGAGTCATGGGCCCCAGTTACATTTGGTCCTCCCCGACTTACTTGATAGCAACGAAGTTTCGGGCAAAGTTGTACAACATCTTTGTGAAGGATTATAACTCGAACTTTCTAAAACTAGAAACTTACTCTAAGTGGAAGCTTTTCATAAATAGTAACTTTTCGAATACAGAAACTTTCGAGAAAAATAGAAACTTTTCTCGCGAACCGTCACTGTTAATATAGTTGTTATATTAATAAACATACTTTTTATCTGTTAGACAATAACTAACCAAATGTTATAGCTCTAGCTTGAGATCCCCGGTCACTTACTCGGTTCATTTTTCTTTTCGTGGAATAACTTACTTGCTACTAAGGTGAACTTCATAGCCCCGCTTTTTACTATTTCATAAATGTTTTACAAACTTGGGGTGAGACACATGCTTGTTTTTAAACTGTTTTACGCTTTAGACACAAGTGCTCAAACTTTAACTGTGCTGTCATGCTATGTTTCGTGCTAAATCCCTGCCTTGATATCGTTAATTGCTATGCATAACGCAAACTTAGTTATTGTGAGTTGGTCTACTGAGAGCGACCTCTCTAACCAATTGACCGTTGGTCTTTGGTTACATAATAATGATTTCAATGACACTGACAGTTCAAGGTGTCATAGGGTAACTTTGTTTAGTTTCAATATCATACACTTCAGCACTACTTTCAACTGTTTTAAACTAAATCTTGTGGTCTAAAAATTTTGGTTATTTACCAATCTAAACCTATGTTGTTCACTCAACCATTTTTGGTTGACACTTTAAGCATGTTTTGTCTCAGGTGAAGATTGCTAAAAGATTACTTGCTACTTGGACTTGGCTGCTATGGAGTCCGCATTCATTATTTATATTATGCATTAAAGCAATTTCATATACATTTGGTTTATCATTTGTAATGACAATTTATTTCCGCTGCTTTAAATACATTGGGTTTTTAATAAAAACGTCTCATTTAGAGTCGTTCTTGCTTTACACTTGTGTTTTGGTATTGGTTAGTCACATAAGACCCTCGGTCCTATTTAGGGGGTATGACAGAGTGGTATCAGAGCCAGGTTGTTATAGAGAACCAGGATTGCATATTATGTGTGCCTTATGTGTTAGTTAGAGTGCCTTAGCAATCTATAAGTCTATAACCTTTCATGTCTCGATTTTTAGCATTTTCCTTTACATCTTATTCGTGCTTTTACGTCTTCCTTAGAACCTATCTAATCCTCTTTATATCTTTTCTTTTAGGATGTCTCACCATAATCCTATCATCATCTCCGACACCGAGTTCGAAGGATCCGTTAACTCACCGGTCTATGCACATGCTACTCCACCCGCATCACCGGTCTATGTGCCTGCTACATTGCCCACATCACCGGTCTACGTGCCTGCTACTCCACCACACTCACCACTTGTGGAAGGACCCCAAACTAATGTTAACAATGATGGGGATGATGAGGAAGAAGAGTTTGTGGAAGAAATAATTGAGGAGGAGGAAGAAGAGAAAGTTGAGGTGTTTGTAAGGGAAATGGTTGAAGTAGAGGAGGAGCCTTCCGAGGAGGAACCCAAAGAAGAATCCGAATCTGAATCTGAGCCGAAGTCTGAGCCTGCTGTTGTCTTAGCTCCCTCTCTAAAGAGGAAAGAGCCCGATACACCCACTGTTGATACCCCTAGTCCCTCCAAAAAGCTAGACACCACTGACTTGACAATGATAATTGAACATCAAGACAAGTTAGAAAAGGATCAAGAGAGCATGTTTGATGCTGTGTCGGTTTTTATTAAGGACTAAAAACAGAAGAATAAAGTAATTTGAAGGGTTTATGAAGTTTATTCAAGATCTACTTTGGGATAAGGAGCAAGTGTCTGTTCATGCCCGATTGGCTAAGGTTGAGGAGAGTCAAGACCAGTTGAGCAAGATGGTGGCTGACATGAAGGCGCTCCAAGATAAGAAGAATAAGGACTTTGAAGATTTTATAGAATGGAGTCTTTAGAAACTTGTTCTTCTAGCATATGTTTTTCTGTTTCCATATTAGTTTTCCATTCCTTGTAAAGGCTTTGCCTAAAACTAGTATTCTTGTTTCATTTCATGTGTAATAAAAGATATTAGTTATCTTTGTGATGTTTAATGAAATTTAAGTGTTTTTAATACATCTCGTTGTTTCTCTTATCTATCCTATTATGTGTTGTGTGAATCTTGTGAATTAATTAAGCAAATTTATAACTTACTAGCACCATAAACTCTTCAACTAATACTGTTTTATGTATTGAAGAACAATGGCTCGTGGTGGCAAACTCGGGTCGCGGTGATACCAACAACATTCCGAATGTTACTCTAACCGCTGCACAATTTCAACAACTACTTGCTGCTGCTCAACGCAACAATAACAACAACCAAGGAAACAATAACCAAGGGAATCAAAATCCACCTGCTTCATGCACCTACAAGGAATTCATGAATTGCAAGCCTCCATCCTTCAAGGGAAATGAGGAAGCTGTTGAGTTAACCCATTGGTTCGAGAAACTCGAATTAATATTCCAAATCTGTAATTGTGGGGATGCTGACCGGGTAAAGTATGCTACCCACACTCTAGGTGGTCTTGCTTTGACATGGTGAAATGCCTATGCCCAAATTGTAGGGCTAGATGCTTCAAATGTCATCGGCCCGTCTTAAAAAGGATGATGACTGATAAATTTTGCCCGAGGAACCAGATTCAAAAGCTGGAAGTTGAATTTTGGGAGTTGAAGGTTAAGGGCACCGACATTGAAGCTTATACCAACCGATTCTTAGAGTTGGCTACTTTATGCCCGGATATGATACCTACCGATTAGAATAAAATAGAAAGGTATATGGAGGGTCTTCCTGAAGAAATCCATGGAAATGTGATTGCTGCAGGTAAAGAGACTATAAATGAGGTGATATTGGTGGCTCACAATTTAATGATGGCTAAGAGGAGAAGGGTTGCGGCTAATAAGAAAGCCCAGGTTAAGACTAGTGAGGGTAAGAGGAAGTTTGAACCAGCTCAGGTTTCAAGTCAAGGTTCAAACAAAAAGGCTACTGATAATTCTAGAAGTGGCTATGCTGGGACAAAGCCTCAATGTACTCGTTGTGATAGGCACCATTGTGGAAAGTGCAAGGCTGAGTGCTCTAAGTGTAAGAAGATGGGGCACATAGCTAAGTACTGCAGGTCCACGTTTCAAACTATTACTAATCCTGCAACCAAGGCCAACACAACCACACCTACTTGCTATAATTGTGGTGAAGTTGGACATTTCCGCAACCAGTGTCCAAAGAACAAGGGTAATACAAGTAATGCTAAGAGCCGTGCGTTTGTGATGACTGCTGAGGAGGCCCGTGATGATGATGACATGATAACGGGTACATTTCTTGTTAACAACTTCTATGCTACTATATTATTCGATTCTGGTGCTGATATGTGATGACCCGGAAATTTCCGATCAAATTTAAACTTTAATCTTTATATGTTTCCGACACGATAAGAAAAATCTGTAATGTTGAGTCTCGAAAGTTTGAAATCTATATTCATATAATCAATTACCCTCTGACTGTACTCGACGATTCACGAACATTTATGTGTAAAGAAATATGTAAATAAATATATATGTAAATATAAAAGTAAGTGTATATATTAATTTGAATTGATATTATACCATTTAATCATTTGGATCAAATATGTAGAATAATATACCAAATAAATAAAATGTTATTAGAATAAATATATGTAAGTATATATATGAATTATGTACACAATTAATTTTATATGTATGTTGTAATATAAATAATAGGTAATCACTATTGTTATATTGTAATGTAAATATTACATAATTAATAATATGTAATATTATTATACTAAATTTAATTACAAGTTTGAATATATAATTGTTATATTAATATTATTATCATTTATATTATTATTATCATTACTAGTAATTAAAATTATTATTATTGTTAGTATTAATATTGTCATATTATTAATTGTCATTTATTATTATTAGTCTTTATTAATAATATTATTATTAGTATTATTAATAGTGGTAATATATTTATAATCGTTAATTTATGAATCTTATATATAAACATATATAAATTGTTAAATATATATATCCAGATATATATATATATATATATATATATATATATATATATATATATATATATATATATATATATATATATACATTATATGCAGATATATAAAATAATGATATATCTTTATTATTATTATCATTATGTATTATTATTTGTTATAATAAATAATATATAACTATTATTATTAATAGTACATATTTATAGTTATTATTATTATTAATATATATATTAATGATATGTATCAGCATTATTATTATCTATTATTATTATTATTAATAATATATATTTATTAATTATATAAATCCATAAATCGTACAAAGAGTTGCTAAACATACCTATCAATACTGTAATTGTTTTTGGTTTATGTTGAATTCTGTTATGGGTCACCCTCTTAAATCAATTCAGCCAACTATTAAATCGTACGAATCCTGCTTTCTGTTTTTATTTTTATTTTTATTTGCTCTTTATCTTCCTGAGTGAAATATTGTGTCGACACACTCAGATTTTTACAGCAAACATTTCTCAAATTTTAATTGATTAAATCCTGCATATCTACCATCCTATATATCAATTACCACAGCCCAACATCAATGAACCTGTCAAACTTATTAATTTTTTTTTAAGAAAAACCGCCATGTTCCCTGTTCTTGACTCAAATAATTAAAACCTCGATTTTATATCAAATTCGAAAATGTGTAAATGTAGAGTTGTTAGGAATCCCTTCTTCAAACTTCCTGTAAATTATCAAAGTCCAATTCCTCAAAACACTCTCGAATTTTGGAAGTCAAACTTTCGTATTTAAAAGTCAACCATAGTGTTCATCCCAAAATTCGGAGTCAGGTTTACGTTTCTGATTCAATTGAGGTCTGAGAAAGTTTTTAGGATCGATTTAGAACCTATCTTGTTTAGAAATTTTTGGCTAAAACGTTCAATAATTCGTGAATGATGTTTGAATTTTTTTTAAACGAGAATACAGCAACAACAGCACTTTTTCTGTTTATATTTTTTATTTATTTCGTTTAATGGTTAATAATCGATCCTATCTTATTTATTTATCCTAAAACTAAGTATTTGATTCGTAAATGGTTGGATTGATTTTTTGGGTTATTCCCCTGGTCGACTACTGGGTTGAAGGAGAAGAAGGTTTGGGATTAATCATAGTTGCAGGTTATATTTAAAAACGAGATATTATATTTCAGAAAAATAAGTTGGAACAGATGGTTGTGTCGTTAGTTGTGTAAACAAGGGACCTGGGTTCGAAGCCGGCACCTGCCACTTTTCTTTTTTTTGAGCTAAATGAGGTAGTTTAATTATCTTCATTATATTTTTATTATTATTATGTGATTTATTATTTTTAATAATATTATTATGATTATTATTATTATTATTATGTTATTATTATTATCATTAATACTGAGTGCTGTTAATATTATTAACATTATTATAAATATTACTGTTATTATTAAGATTATTATTATTGTTATTGACATTATTGGTATTAAAAATCATTATTAGTAATATTATCATAATTATAGGTATTATAGCTATTATTATTAGTATTAGTCTTATAAGTATTATTAAAAATAGATATTATTGTTAATATTATGATTGATTATTAATACTACTAGTATTATAATTGATAAAAGTATTATAATTAGTATTATAAATATTATAATAATTATTAGTAGCATCATATTAGGTGTAATAACAATTATCATTATTAATACTATAAGTATTATTAAAATTATTATCATTAGAAAATTATCATTTTAGCATTACTATTATTATTATGGTTATAATTAGGATTATTATTATTGTTATTTTAAAAACCATACAAATTATTATTATTTTTCACTAATATCAGTATTAATATCATTTTTGGTAATTATTAGTTTTATTATTATTATTATTAACATAAGTATCGATTTTAACAAATATCGTTATTATTATTAGTAAATCATTATTATCAAATACTACCATTTTTGTTATTGTACCTAAAATATACTTAATACATATATGATAATTATATTAATAGTTATATATCTACATATCAAACATAATAACAATATTTAAATAAATACTTATATATATAACAAACAAATGATACTTTTATATAATACTAACCATATATATATAGATATATTAATAAAACTAAATATATAGATATTAAACATTTTAAATATATACACAAACTAAATAAGTATAATATATAATTTAAGAAATTATATATAAACTTGTTCGATAACGATTATACATTTTAATTTATATACAAATAATATAGGTTCGTGAATCCGAGGCCAACCCTACAATTGAACATTGTCGTTATATGTATTTTTACTACAAAATACATTAGGTGAGTTTCATTTGCTCCCTTTTTAAATGCTTTTGCAATATATTTTTGGGACTGAGAATACATGCGCTGCTTTATAAATGTTTGACGAAATAGACACAAGTACTTAAAACTACATTCTATGGCTGGATTATTAAACTGAATATGCCCTTTTTATTAAGTCTGGTAATCTAAGAATTAGGGAACAGACACCCTAATTGACGCGAATCCTAAAGATAGATCTATCGGGCCCAACAAGCCCCATCCAAAGTACCGGATGCTTTAGTACTTCGAAATTTATATCATGTCCGAAGGAGGATCCCGGAATGATGGGGATATTCTTATATGCATATTGTGAATGTCGGTTACCAGGTGTTCAATCCATACGAATGATATTTTGTCTCTATGCATGGGACGTATGTTTATGAGAAATGGAAATATGAAATCTTGTGGTATATTAAAATTATGAAATGATTATTTATGATAAACTAATGAACTCACCAACCTTTTGGTTGACACTTGAAAGCATGTTTATTCTCAGGTACGAAAGAAATCTTCCGCCGTGCATTTGCTCATTTTATAGATATTACTTGGAGTCATTCATGGCATATTTCAAAAGACGTTGTATTCGAGTCGTCGAGTTCATCAAGATTATTATTAAGTCAATTATAGTTGGATATATTATGAAATGGTATGCATGCCTGTCAACTTTAGATGTAATGAAAGATTGTCTTTTCAAAAACGAATGCAATGTTTGTAAAATGTATCATATAGAGGTCAAGTACCTCGCGATGTAATCAACTGTTGTGAATCGTTTATAATCGATATGGGCTTCGTCCGGATGGATTAGGATGGGTCTCTACATGATAGAAGTTATGTGTCTACTGGATTTTGTGCCTTATTCACTGAAAAACCACAAGCCTTAGAAATTAAGCGTCTTGTAGAAGTAGCAAATGGTAAGGTTATGAAAGTAGACAACGTGTATAAAAAATGTGATCTGATTCTAGCCGCCAAACACTTTAAGATTGACCTATTGCCAGTCGAGTTAGGAAGCTTTGATGTAGTTGTAGGAAAGGATTGGTTACGTCCATTAAGAGCTGCAATCATGTGCTATGAGAAAACCATTAACATTCCTATTGAGAATGGTGAAACCCTAATCGTTCAAGGGGAGATGAGTGGTTCTAAACTTAATATGATCTCTTGTATCAAAAACCCGTAAGTATCTAACGAAGGGATATCAAGCCATCTTGGCTCATGATAAGGAAGTCGAACTGGAAGAGCAACACATTGAAGATGTATCGGTGGTTAGAGACTTTCCTGAAGAACTCTCTGGTCTCCCTCCCCAACGACAGGTTGAGTTTCAAATTGATCTGATTCCTGGTGCTGCACCTATTGCAAATGCACCATACCGCTTATCTCCATCTGAGATGAAGGAACTTTCCAACCAGCTCCAGGAACTTTTAGAAAAAGGTTTTATTCGTCCTATCTCGTCTCCGTGGGGAGCACCCGTTCTTTTTGTCAAGAAGAAAGATGGCACGTTGAGGATGTGTATTGATTACCGTGAACTCAATTAACTAACCATCAAGAATCGTTATCCACTCCAGCGTATTGATGACCTATTTGACCAATTGCAAGGGTCAAGTATTTATTCGAAGATTGATCTTAGGTCGGGTTATCATCAACTGAGAGTCAAGGAAGCTGATGTTTCTAAGATTGTTTCCGAACTCGTTATGGACACTATGAGTTTTTCATCATGCCTTTTGGTTTTAACCAATGCTCCTGCTGTATTCATGAATCTTATGAATCGTGTATGCAAACCTTATCTTGATCAATTCGTGATCATTTTCATCGATGATATCTTAATCTATTCCAAGAACGAGAAAGAGCATGAGCAACACCTGCGATTGATTCTAGAGCTCTTAAAGAAGGAACAACTGTACACCAAGTTTTACAAGTGTGAATTTTGGCTGCGAACCGTACAATTTCTCAGACATGTAGTTGATAGTGAAGGAATACATGTCGATTCGGCAAAAATCACTGCTATTCATAATTGGGAAGTGCCTAAGAGTGCGAAGCATATTCGTCAATTTTTGGGACTTGCTGGTTATTACCGAAGGTTTATCAAAGACTTCTCTATTCTAGCCAAACCTCTCACCAAGCTAACTCATAAGGGGAAGAAATTTGAGTGGTCTGTAGAACAGAAATCTGCTTTTAAGGTTCTAAAGGATAAATTGACCACAACCCCGATTCTATCATTACCTGATGTCACTAACGATTTTGTAATCTATTGTGATGCCTCGAACCAAGGTTTCGGATGTGTCTTAATGCAACGTAAAAAATTTATAGCTTATGCATCTAGACAACTGAAGAAACATGAGAAGAACTATACCACGCATGACCTGGAGTTAGGAGCTGTGGTATTCGCATTGAAGATGTAGTGACCCGAACTTTTCCATGTTTATATATATTAATTGAGATTGATATTTACATGATTAAAAGTTTCCAACATGTTAAGCAATCAAACTTGTTAAGACTTGATTAATTGAAATATGTTTCATATAGACAATTGACCACCTAAGTTGACCGGTGATTCACGAACGTTAAAACTTGTAAAAACTATATGATGACATATATATGGATATATATATATATATATAGTTAACATGATACTATGATAAGTAAACATATCATTAAGTATATTAACAATGAACTACATATGTAAAAACAAGACTACTAACTTAATGATTTTTAAACGAGACATATATGTAACGATTATCGTTGTAAAGACATTTAATGTATATATATCATATTAAGAGATATTCATACATGATAATATCATGATAATATAATAATTTAAAATCTCATTTGATATTATAAACATTGGTTTAACAACATTTAACAAGATCGTTAACCTAAAGGTTTCAAAACAACACTTACATGTAACGACTAACGATGACTTAACAACTCAGTTAAAATGTATATACATGTAGTGTTTTAATATGTATTTATACACTTTTGAAAGACTTCAATACACTTATCAAAATACTTCTACTTAATAAAAATGCTTACAATTACATCCTCGTTCAGTTTCATCAACAATTCTACTCGTATGCACCCGTATTTGTATTCGTACAATACACAGCTTTTAGATGTATGTACTATTGGTATATACACTCCAATGATCAGCTCTTAGCAGCCCATGTGAGTCACCTAACACATGTGGGAACCATCATTTGACAACTAGCATGAAATATCTCATAAAATTACAAAAATATGAGTAATCATTCATGACTTATTTACATGAAAACAAAATTACATATCCTTTATATCTAATCCATACACCAACGACCAAAAACACCTACAAACACTTTCATTCTTCAATTTTATTCATCTAATTGATCTCTCTCAAGTTCTATCTTCAAGTTCTAAGTGTTCTTCATAAATTCTACAAGTTCTAGTTACATAAAATCAAGAATACTTTCAAGTTTGCTAGCTCACTTCCAATCTTGTAAGGTGATCATCCAACCTCAAGAAATCTTTGTTTCTTACAGTAGGTTATCATTCTAATACAAGGTAATAATCATATTGATGTCAAAGCTAAGGTATAAGAAATAGTTTATATTTTACTAGGAAAAACTATTAAATACGATACAATTTTACACAAGATATTTATTTATTTATAGAATGGAATATACTTAAACCTTGCTACAACACTTATAGGCAGTGTACCTAATCGTACAGTAGTGTAGTTTTTAGTAAGTCCGGTTCGTTCCACAGGGAATCTTTTTTAAACAAAGCTCAACGCTATATTAATTTACTTTTATAAAAATACAAACATATATATAAGTAATATTATTATTATAAAGGGGGGTTTTTACCGTTTAATGACCGGTTTGTCGATTTTAAAACTTTAGTCGCAGTTAAAACCAAATGTAAAATATTAAAAATAAATACAAGACTTAAATTAAAGCGTAAAGTAAATAACGATAATGAAATTGCGAATAATAAAAGTGCGATAAAGTAAACTTGCGACAATTAAAGAGTACGATAATTAAAAGTGCAATTAAATAAAATAACAATAAAAATGCGATAATTAGAAGTGCAATTAAATATAAAATAAAAGAAATTAAATATGAAATAAAAGAATTATGCTTATTTAAACTTCCGTAATCATGATGTTTGACGTGTTGATTTTAGTTTTATGCCCATGGGTTAATTGTCCTTTGTCCTGGATTATTTAATATGTCCGTCTGGTTTTTGTCCATAACAGTCCATCAGTCATAAATATAAAATGCGAGTGCCCTCGTCAAATTATCCTTATACCCGAAGTTTAAATATTCCAACTAATTGGGGATTCGAATTGTAACAAGGTTTTAATACTTTGTTTAATGAATACACCAGGTTATCGACTGCGTGTAAACCAAGGTTTTACTACTTTGTTAACAATTACACCAATTACCCTTGAATGTAATTTCACCCCTGTTTTAATTATTCTAGTGGCTATTAATCCATTCCCGTGTCCGGTTAAATGAACGATTATTCGTACATATAAATACCCCGCCCATCGTGTCCGATCGAGTGTATATGGTAATTTATAGGGACGCCCAATTGTAAATCTTTATATTAACATTAACAAACTTTCATTTAGTTAAACAAATATAAAGCCCATTAATAGCCCATAGTCTAATTTCCACAAGTGTCGTTCTTTTGTCCAAACCCCAATTATGGTACAAAGCCCAATTACCCAATTTTAGTAATTAGCCCAACATCATGATTACTTCGGATTAAATAAGCATAATAATAACTTAGCTACGAGACATTAATGTAAAAAGGTTGAACATAACTTACAATGATTAAAAATAGCGTAGCGTTACACGGACAGAATTTCGACTTATACACTCAAAACACTCCTTAACATAACCCTATTATTATTATTAATTAAAATTAAAATTATAATTAAATTTATTTATGTATTACAAAAGAGAGATAGAAAGATATATTATGGTGTACATAAAATGGATCACGAACTCGCTTTAAATAGAATGTGGCCTGGAAAAGCCCCTCATGCGAGTCGCATGAAAATGGGCATAGGGCCATGTGAGTCGCATGGCCATGAATTCCAGCTCACATTCGTTTGGCTCCTAGCTTGTCGACATAATTTAATAATAATAAATATATAAATAATTTTAATAATTATTTATATATTTATATTATATTTATATGCATAGTTGAGTAGATATTTTTAGTCCGTTACGTCGGGCGTTTCTTCTAGGCTCAGGTCCCGGTTCCGGATTTTCGGACGTCCTCGCGTACTATTTTATATCGTGTACTTTGCGTCTTGTAACTTGTACTCTTGTTATTTTGAGACGTTCCTCATCAATAATTTGAACCTTTTTGATTGAATCTTGTACTTTTTAGCTTTTTGGACCTTTCCGTCTTCAATTTGTCGAATCTGCCTTTTATCTTCACTTTTTAATATTTAAACGAATAGTGCTTGTAAATCGAACAATATCAACTAAAATCTTGTCTTTCTTGGGGAATAATGCTGTAAAATATGTGTTCATTTTTGGCATTATCAATATTCCCACACTTAAGCATTGGTTGTCCTCAAGCAATATAGTCTTGAAACACTTGAATCACTTCTTTATTCTTCACACTTTGTACATAAGTGACTTCAATACAGCGGTATAAACAATGATAGTAACGATGTGGTTTAAAGGTGGGTGTGTCTTTTATAGTTGCCTCGGGTTTAGGTCAACGACACTTGCAATCAAATAACCGATTTACTTTCGGTTTCTAAAGCAAAGTGCACATTTGAAAGGTGGTTTACAGTCCCACATGACTATAAAAATTTAGATCCTTAAGGAAATTGGATCTTTATGAAAACATTTGATCTTTTGAAAATTCAAGCTAGATTTTACCCTAGACAAGTTTTCTGATTTGATCCATCATCGGTGTTGCAAAATATATCTGTGGATCAATATTTTGGCTAAAACTTTTAGGCTCGTGTAATCCACTGCTATCCCTGTATCGGAAAGCACACATCCAGTTTACTTGTTCCGTATATTACCATTCGGTAAACTACCGTCCGGTTGTAAAGGGAAGCGATGAACAAGAAACTGTTAAGGCAATGTCCAGTGACATGCATATGATTATGGTCTTTTTAACGTGTCGGATGCTAGAACTATCCTTGGTAGGAGCAATAGTAAAGATCATCCTATAATTTTTCGGTCTGGCACAAGGTCCTGTCTCCGACCATGCTATGCAACCACCGTTCTTACGGTTGACACCCGATTTGGTTCAGGTGACCTAATGAATTCCAGGTGAATTCCTAGGATTTTACGTTCAATGGTAATGAACGCATTGAAAATGGATTTTCAGAAAACAAATTGGTTTGTAATTTTGATCAAAATATTTTCTCGTTCAAGCTCGAGTTTAGATATCATTGAATTCCATGAGTTTGAATTCTCAATCTTTAAGGTCAATCTCAAGGTTTGAGTAATATCAGGCTTAAAAGCTGATTTTTAATCTTTAAGGAGATTATCCTTTCTGGGGATCTGATTCATTAGTCTTATCAAGCTAATTTGCACGGTGCCTCCCCATTGTACGAGATAAATCCTTCTCATGGTTAGGATAAATCTGACCACTTGGCGACCCTGTTTGATGCTGAGGTCCGTGGATTTCCAGCCGATTTTAGTGATGACTTTTCTAGATTTTTCGTCAACCTACAGCTGGTCTGGACGACAACTTCATGACCTAAATCAAGAAGCGCATGTCTTTTTCGGAAGACTTTACTTCCTTTTAATGATGGAATTGATTCATCGTGTAGATCCATCTCTCTTTGATAGTTTCATTGGATAAAACAGTTGATTATCGTTCAAAACAAAAGTATTTTCAATTGTTTGTACAAAAATATGTGATATATGTTTTGAATGACTTGGTAAACTTTTCCCACACTTGGCTTTTATTTATGTTTTTCTTTGCCTTTTTCTCTTCTATTCCATTCTTATTAAATGAATTCTAACATTTTGGTTGTTTCTCAATTTATGTCCTTTCCGAGGTAACGATAATTTCGGCTCAATGACCTAGTTTTCATCGTTCATAAATATGTATAAACATGATTTTGAATTCATTTTGTTAAAAATTTTGAAAAATTTACTAGAAGTGGGTAGTTAGTATATAAGACTGGGGCTGTTCCTTGTTATCGGAGAGCACTAGATTCTAACACAACTACTGCGTTACTAGCATTTTTAATGGTAACCAAGTGTTTAAATCAAAAAAATTTTTAAAAATGCGAAAGAATTTAACCCCTTCCCACACTTAAGATCTTGCAATGCCCTCATTTGCAAGAAATCAGAAACAATTTAAATTATTGAGGGTTATTAGCGTAGAAAAATGATTAAATTTTACCAAAGTTTCAAACATATTGTCGTCTGATTGTTGAATGATAAATGGTGCACGTCATTTGTTCATTCTGTCTTGTTGTTATTTCGCATATATTTTGCATCTTGTCGTCAGAATTACTTGCTTTTGCTGAACTTAATGCCAGTCTTTGAAAACGCGTTGTTTTATCCTGTTTTGTGCATAACATAAAATACATACAATACAAATATAATCATACATGCAATTTGAAATGGAACTTTGGCATCCCACTTTCAAACTATAAGAAAAATATTAGTACACAATAATAATAGAAATATCAAACATTACATAAATGTAATAAAATGTTAAGTGTTTAAAATAATAAAAATATAAATTACCAACTTATCTCTACTGATCAGGAGGTGGGTTAGGAGGATAATTAGGATAGGGATCCCAATTCATGTTCGGATCAGGGTTCCATGGCTGTTGATAGGTGAACTGGTATGCTGCGTCATAATCATATAAGTCATAGGGCGGTCTCATTTCTGGCTGGTGTGCAGGATAGAATGCGGGTCGGGTCGCATAATAAATCTCATTAGGCTGCAGCCAGCTTATGATTTGGCGCTGATGATAATCCCATGGGTGATGCTCTCGTTGCCGGGAATGCTCGTAATCATTCCGGCGTTGCCACGCCTCGTACTGCATATGCCTATCATCGTTCGTCATGTATTCTTCCTCCATACGAACGCCTAAATCAAGAGCAGTCTCCCGAACAACTTCCATAATGTTGTTCGCCTCCTCCATTTCGTCATCCAAACCTCTTTCTACCTGTCGCTGAGGTCCCTCGTATCGATATACCCGATTACGTCTCATCAATAAAACCTTTGCACCCTGATAGACGTGTGAACTTATAGTTTCACCTTCGTCCTCTATTTCTACCATTGGACCTCCTCGGTTCTTGTCAACACCTAAATACTCTCCAATGAGAGTAATGAAAATACCACCACCTATAATACTCCCCGATTTCATCCCCCCAACTACATTAGATAGATAATAACCAACACAATAGGGAATGTTAACGAAACTCCTCGGGTCTCTAATACACTTAAGGTAGAATAAATCATTTAAAGTCAATTTCTCCTTATTCTTACCCCTTTGTGTAATTGTGTTTGCTAAGAATCGATGTATCACCCAGAGTTCAGCTCTATCAATATCTAAGTATGTATGTCCCCCACCAGCTTGAAACTCATTAAAATGGGACATACGCCTCCAGACGGCGTTAACATTAAATTCCCTATCTACCCTTTCTCCTTGGGCAATCAGGCCATTACAGTCGGGGCTCAAAAGTTCAGCAGGGGTGTAAATCTGTAAGGCCCTGGCTAAATCTATCATGGACATTCTGTACATGCGTCCACCTAACAGAAATCTAATAAAGCTTCTATCATCTAACCTCCTAACATCACTGTTTAACTTAATAGTACTAAGTAATTCTATACACCATTCCCTATATATGGTTCTACGAATGGAAAATAGGCGCATCCAATCGTTAAACTGAGAATTACCATACCTTTGCACCAATAATTCCCGAATCGGTTTGGCAAGGTCAACTGTTTCTAAAGGTACCCAGTCAATTGCCCTTGGCATTTCAACACCCTTAAAGTAGAGAATGTGCATGTTCTTTTGATAATCTGGATACTCTATCCAACATCGATCAAATCTCAGATTTGGGTGTAACTGATCTTCATTAATGTCTGAGCTCAGAATCATTTGATGTGGAGCGAATTGACGAAACTGATTCATGAATAATTGATCTTGATCGTGATATGGAATATGTTGATCCTCATGTTGTTCTTCTTCTTCTTGCACTTGTTGTTCTTGTTCATAAAACATTTCTGGTTCGGGCTCTGGTTGTCTGGACGATGATGCACCATCCGTATCTGTATTTCTCTGCAAAACACATTAAACACAAAAATTGTGCATCTAAATATGCATTAGTGTTAGCAAAATAATAACTTGAAACAATTATGATGACATGTTCAATTCATAACACATTTTATACATATTTTCCTAACAATAATAATTCTACACTTTTACATACGAAAATGTATACAATGTTTTATCACATTTAAACTCTTAAACATGTCAACAATAATCATTATAGCAATTAAACACTTATTACATGGCATTCAAATCAAACTCATGTTCATTTTCATATTTCGTCAAGTCTACACTTTTTCAAATAAGTACATAAGAAAATGTTCATCAAGTTTTTAATCATTCATCTCAAATTATATGCCAAACTAATCACTACTAGCAATTAAACAAGTTTAAATTGGCCTTTACATCAAATTATCCAAGTTCATGAATTTTTTAGACTTAAAAAGTCTACTTTAATTCTCAAAAACATGTTTAGGCTCAAAGTTTGGATCAATTAACTACCTAAACATGTTACACTACTTAATTTAGCAACAATTCATGACAAAAATCGGCCATAACCTGTTTATATCAAAAAGCCCCAAATTTCTCAAGAACACAAACCCTAGATTATTCAAAATTTGAAGTTTAAGGCTTCTAATCATGTTAAACAGCATCAATCTAGGTTATACAAGCATATTATAACAACAATTTAAGTCTAATTACACTAGAATTTAACAAAATCAAAATATAAAATTTATAGCTCAAGAACACAATAATTCGAATTTAAAGAGATTAGGGGTGAAATCTTTACCGTGTTCCTGAAGGGGTTGAACCTACTGAATCTAGGCATGATTATTGTGAAATTTTTGCAAGAAATTTGGTGAAAATTGGTGAAAAATTGAGAGAGTTTGGGAGGTTTTCGTATGTGTTTGTGTGTGTATTGTGAGAGACAGAAGCAGATCGACTGAATTCTTGTACCTGACCTGTTTTTAACAGCCATGCGAGTCGCATGGTATTGTGCCTATCCCCATGCGAGTCGCATGGGGTTAAATTCCAGATATATATATATATATATATATATATATATATATATATATATATATATATATATATATATATATATATATATATATATATATATATATATATATATATATATATATATATATATATATTTATAAAATCTTATACTTTTAAAACATAAAATTTAATAAAATTTTAAAAATTTTGTTTCTTTTTAAGACGAGGTCGTTTCGGGACGATGCCCTAGTCCGTCCCTCGACAAAATTTTAAAATTTTGTCATTTTCAAGCGATTGTTTTAAAAGCTTAGATTTTTGGGTTTTTTTAATTTTTTTGGCATACTTTAAATCAATAAGATTAAAAATAATGATAATAAAAATTCTCGTCCCGCCCTTGGGTAAAGCAATTTCAACTCAACGGTCTAGTTTTCAACTCACGACGAATTTTAAAAATCATATTTTTAACTTAATGAGATAAAGTAAATTTTTGTTTTTAAAATCACACAACTTAAATTAAAAATGCATAAAATTAAAAATTAATATTTTAAAAATTAAAGATGCAATATATCATTAATATTTTTATATATTGATTTTGTAAAATTATATTAAATATTAATTTATAAAATATTTAAAAACTTAAAGATATTTATATTATAAGATTTATAATATTAAATATATATATAAGTTTTAAAGCAAGGTAAAAATAAAATTAAAAATCTTTTGGACTTTTATCCCACTTTAATCAATCAAATATTATCAAAAATATGCGCCCCTCTTTTGGGTAAAGTAATTTTAGTTCCGTAACCTAATTTTACTCATGACGAATTTTTGAAATATTTTGGTTTGATTGATTAAAGATATTTATACCTTAAGAATAAACGTTAAATTTCGCAGTGATGTAATAAATTTTTGAATGATATCAATAATTTCGGTCGCCAAACCTAATTTTATTCAATACCAATTTAATACTTTTTAGCGAACAAATTAGCGTTTATTATCAAAAGGTTAAAAAATAAAAAAAATAAAAATAAAAACTGTACAGACATACCTGTGAGATAGATTTCTTAGTTATATGATCTATCCCATTCATAAGATAGTCGGTTTAATTGGTTTTCCATGGCTACATAGGCGTAACCTCGAGCATTCAGTGTCTTTTCTTCTAAACATATGAACGGTCCGTCTCTGCATAAAGTAACAAATTCGGTATTTGAATAGGTTTGATTATTTGAACATTTACCTCCATGTGACCATTTTCCGCATTTGTGACATCGTTCTAGGTGTCGTGCTCTTCTTTTCGTTGCGGATTTTTATTTTCCTTTACCAAATTGTAACTTATTATATTCGCATCTGGATTCTTTTCTAACTCCGTCCATTCTTTCTCTGATTACTGATACTAATTCACTCGGTAGTATGTCATTATTACGTTTAGTGATCAAAGTGTGTAGCATTAGACCATGGTTTAGTTCACAGGCAGTCTTCATTTTGTAAAAACCTAAAAAAAATAAAAATTCAGAATGGGGGGAGAAGACTAGTTCTTTAGGGTCTGCTAGGGAAAGACCATACGTGTTCCATTTTCGAGAACTACACGAAAACAGACAATCTAACTCTAACATAAATACATATTATCCTTTAAAGACTTGATTCTCCCCACACTTAGTTAGCTGTGGTGTCGAAATTGTGATTAACTTCGTTGTCGACTTCCATCGGACCATGTATGTAATGTTTAAATCTGTGACCATTAACTTTAAATTCAATCCCATTTGAATTTATCAATTCTATCGTTCCGTATGGGAAAACTCTTTTGACTATGAATGGTCCAGACCATCTTAATTTCAATTTTCCAGGAAATAGCTTGAATCGTGAATTGAAAAGAAGAACTCTGTCTCCTTCTTTAAATTCTTTTGAACTTCTGATTCTTTTATCATGCCATTTCTTCGTTCTTTCTTTATAGATTAACGAATTTTCGTATGCTTCATGTCTTAATTCTTCTAATTCATTTAGTTGACTTAATCGTAGACGTCCGGCTTCATGTAAATCAAGATTACATGTCTTCAAAGCCCAAAATGCTTTGTGTTCAATTTCTACAGGAAGATGACATGCTTTTCCATAAACAAGTCTAAAAGGTGTGGTTCCAATTGGAGTTTTGTAGGCTGTTCTAAAAGCCCAGAGTGCATCCTCCAATTTAATGGACCATTCCTTCGGATTTGATCCTACGGTTTTCTCCAGAATACGTTTTAAAGCTCGGTTGGTATTTTCAACTTGTCCACTTGTTTGTGGATGATATGCGGTGGAGATTTTATGAGTTACTCCATATCTTTTAAGAACTTTCTCAAGTTGATTATTACAGAAATGAGTACCCCGATCACTTATTAAAGCTTTCGGTGTTCCAAACCTTGCAAAAAGACGTTTTAAAAAGTTGACTACAACTCGTGCATCGTTAGTTGGGAGAGCTTGTGCTTTCGCCCATTTAGATACATAATCAATGGCTACGAGTATATATAGATTATTATGAGATTTTGGAAATGGACCCATAAAGTCAATACCCCAAATGTCAAATACTTCACATACTTGGATGACATTTTGTGGCATTTCATCACGTTGACTTATTTTTCCGGCCCTTTGACAAGCATCACAGGATTTGCAAAGAAGGTGTGCGTCTTTGTAAATTGTAGGCCAATAGAATCCAGCTTCATAAACTTTTCTTGCTGTTAGTTGAGGCCCATAATGCCCTCCTGTTGGTCCTGTGTGACAATGGTTTAAAATTTTACTAGCTTCATCTCCAAATACACATCGGTGTATTATTCCATCGGGACAACTTTTAAACAGATGTGGATCTTCCCAGAAATAGTGTTTTATATCACTGAAGAATTTCTTTCGTCTTTGGTACGATAATCCTTTTTCAAGGAATCCACAAACTAAGTAGTTTGCATAGTCTGCAAACCATGGTATTTCTTTATAATCTATCTTCAATAGATATTCATCAGGAAAGTTGTCTTGTATGGCTGATTCATTTAGAACTTCTAATTCGGGATTTTCAAGACGAGAAAGATGATCAGCGGCGAGATTTTCTTCTCCTCTTTTATCTCGGATTTCAATATCAAACTCTTGTAAGAGTAAGATCCAACGGATTAATCTTGGTTTAGCATCTTGTTTTGAAAATAGGTATCTAAGAGCAGAATGGTCGGTATAGACCACCGTTTTTGCTAGAACGAGATATGATCGAAATTTGTCAAAAGCAAAGACAATAGCAAGGAGTTCTTTTTCAGTAGTTGTATAGTTCGTTTGTGCTCCTTGTAATGTCTTACTAGCATAATATATAGGTTGAAATCGTTTTTCAATCCTTTGTCCTAAAACGGCTCCCATTGCAAAATCACTTGCATCGCACATTAGTTCAAATGGTAGATTCCAATTTGGTGTTATCATGATCGGTGCATTAGTGAGTTTCTCTTTAAGAATATTAAAAGATTTGATACACTCATCTGAAAAGATGAATGGCGCATCCTTTTCTAGGAGTTTATTCATAGGAGTGGCAATCTTAGAAAAATCTTTTATGAAACGTCGGTAAAAACCGGCATGCCCTAGAAAACTCCTAACTCCTCTAACATTGGTGGGATGTGGAAGTTTAGCAATTACATCTACTTTAGCTCTATCCACTTCAATTCCTTCTTTTGAAATTTTATGTCCAAGAACGATGCCTTCTTTAACCATGAAATGGCATTTCTCCCAATTAAGTACTAGATTTGATTTTTCGCATCTAATTAGCATTCGTTCCAGATTAACTAGACATGATTTAAATGTATCACCGAAGACTGAAAAGTCATCCATGAATACTTCCATGCATTCTTCTATCATGTCGTGAAAAATCGCCATCATACACCTTTGAAAGGTTGCAGGGGCGTTACAAAGTCCAAATGGCATGCGTTTGTAAGCAAAAGTACCATAAGGGCACGTGAATGTGGTTTTCTCTTGATCTTCGGGTGCTATTGGAATTTGAAAATATCCGGAAAATCCATCTAGAAAACAATAGTAGCTATTTCCGGCTAATCTTTCCAACATTTGATCAATGAAAGGTAAGGGAAAGTGATCTTTTCTGGTGGCGTCATTTAATTTTCTATAATCAATACACACACGCCATCCTGTTACAGTCCTAGTAGGAATAAGCTCATTTTTCTCATTTGTAATGACAGTCATGCCACCCTTCTTAGGCACGCATTGAACTGGGCTTACCCATGGACTATCAGAGATTGGATAAATTAAACCTGCATCTAGCAGTTTAATAATCTCTTTCTTAACTACATCTTGCATATTAGGATTTAGTCTTCGTTGGCGTTGCACACACGTTTTATGACCTTCTTCCATAAGGATTTTATGTGTGCAATACGAAGGGCTTATTCCTTTAATATCATGAATCTTCCATGCAATGGCTGGTTTATGAGCTTTCAACGCATAAATGAGTTGTGATTTCTCATTTTCAGTAAGAGAAGACGATATTATTACAGGTAATTCAGATTCACCATGTAAATAATCGTATTCCAAATGGTTTGGAAGTGGCTTTAACTCTAATTTCGGAGGTTCTTCTATCGATGATTTGTATAGATATCTGTCTTCTTCTTTTAGCATTTGAATTTCTTCTGTTGTTGGTTCATATCCATTAGCTATAAGTGTAGCTAACATTTCAGCTTCATCAATTGGTTCATTACCTTCTCCTAAAGAACATTCTCCTGTTCCTTGTAATTCTGGAAATTCTTTTAATAATTCTGCATGTGCATCTATAGTTTGAATATAATAACATGTATCATCTGCAGATTGTGGTTGTTGCATTGCTCTATCAACTGAAAAGGTAACACTCTCATCCTCTATACTTAGGGTCAGTTTCTTACCGAACACGTCTATCATTGCTTTAGCCGTGTTTAAGAATGGTCTTCCTAATATGAGAGGAACTTGAGAATCTTCTTCCATGTCCAGAACAACAAAATCTACTGGGAATACTAAAGTACCAACTTTAACTAGCATGTTTTCCATTATCCCTCTAGGATATTTTATTGATCTATCGGCTAGTTGTATGCTTATTCTGGTTGGTTTCAATTCTCCAAGGTCTAGTTTAGCGTATAGTGAATACGGCATTAGATTTATACTAGCACCTAAGTCTGCCAATGCTTCTATTGAACTAAGACTACCCAGAAAACATGGAATTGTGAAACTTCCTGAATCAGATAATTTTTCTGGTATCTTATTCAACAGCACTGCTGAACAATTAGCATTCATAGTAACAGCCGAGAGTTCTTCCATTTTCTTTCTATTTGAGATTAGATCTTTCAAGAATTTAGCATATCTAGGCATTCCTGAAATCACATCAATGAAAGGAAGATTTACATTTATCTGTTTAAACATATCCAAAAATTTGGATTGCTCGGCTTCAAGTTTCTCTTTCTTCATTTTACTCGGGTAAGGAAGTGGTGGTTGATATGGTTTAACATAAGGTTTATCCTTAGCTGTGTTATCTTCATTAACCTTTTCAACTACCGGTTCTTTTTCCTTATCTTGATCAGGTTGTGGTTCTTGTGGAGTAGGAATAGCTTCATCAGAAGTTACAGGTATTTCAGGTGGTTTAAGTGTTGTACCACTTCTTGTGGTAATGGCTTTAGCTGTTTCATTCTGGGGGTTAGCATTTGTATCACTAGGTAGACTTCCCGGTTTTCTTTCACCTATTAACCTTGCTAGGTTACTCACTTCTTGTTCTAGATTTTGAATAGAAGCTTGTTGATTTCTAAATGCTTGAGCATTTTGTTCATTGGTTTGTTTCTGAGAGGTGAAAAACTGCGTTTGAGTTTCAACTAGCTTTGTCATCATATCTTCTAAATTTGGCTTTTTATCATCGGTTTGTTGTGGTGGTTTGTTTTGAAAATTTGGTCTTTGCTGATTATAATTATTATTGGATACTTGTTGATTGCTAGGACCTTGTTGGTTGTTGTATGGAATATTTCTGTTATAATTCTGGTTTTGATTGTAAATCGGTCTTGGCGGTTGATAATTATTCTGATAATTATTTCCAGGCCTTTGGTTTATGTATGAAATATTCTCTCTTTGTTCCATTGTTAATTCAATACTGAGACAATCTTTTGTCAAATGTGGTCCTCCACACTGCTCACAACTAATTCGTATTGAGTGAATATCCTTAGTCATCTTTTCCATTCATCTCTCCACAGCATCTATCTTTGCGGAAATGGAATCTAAGTCATGGCTAGAATCGGCTCTAGCTGCTTTAGATGATCTAATGATATCTTTTTCTTGGTGCCACTCATGTGAGTGGGAAGTAGTGTTATCAATAATTTTGTAAGCATCAGTTTCGGTTTTCTTCATAATAGAACCACCAGCTGCTATATCTATGTCTTTCCTTGTAGTGATGTCGCATCCTTGGTAGAATATTTGTACTATTTGACAGGTGTCTAAACCATGTTGCGGACATCCTCTTAACAACTTTCCATATCTTGTCCATGTCTCATATAGAGTTTCATTTGGCTTCTGTGTAAACGTAACAATTTCTGCTTGAAGTCTTACGGCTTTAGATGCAGGAAAGAATTGTTTAAGAAATTTGTCAACTAAAACATCCCATGTATCAATCGCCCCTTCAAGTAACGATTCCAACCAATCTTTGGCTTCTCCCTTTAAAGTCCAGGGAAATAACATGAGATATATCTGTTCATCCTCCACTTCTCGGATTTTAAATAGTGTGCAGATCCTATTAAAGGTACGTAGATGTTCATTTGGATCTTCCTTCGGCGCACCACTAAATTGGCATTGATTAGTCACCATGTGTAGAATTTGTCCTTTGATTTCATAATCTGGCGCATTAATGTCTAGATGAGTAATTGCGTGACCTTGGCCAGTGCGTTTAGCTCTCATTCGGTCTTCCATACTTAAAGGTTCCAGATTCTCCATAATTGAATTTGTTGAATCGGTATCACTAGATGATTCTGATTTAATGGTTCGTTCCTCAACAATCTCTGTTTGAATGATTGGTGGCTCCGGAGGAAAGTTTAATGGTTCAGGATCTATGAACCGTTCCTGAATATTCTCCGGATTCTCAATTGTGAGGTCGGGTTCAAAAAATGGATTATCGGAAATTTGAACTGAAGTACTTGGTCTACTGGATGACGATTCTAAAGAAAAATCAACGGCGGTTATATTTGCTAAATGTCTTGATCTAGTTACAGGTGGTGAACGTACAAAAGGTGGTGAACGTCTTGCTCGGTGCATTCACTGAATATCCTATTAGTTTTTAAAAAGGAAAGAAAAATTATATAAGTTATCCAATTAATAGACTTTTCTGATTTTGACCACGTTTCGAATAGCCAAAAGATGCAGCAGAGGGGCAGGATTCGTTTGGTCTCAATATAATTGAGGACTGTTTGGCTCCAATAACCCGGTCCACGTACAAATCCAACTATTACTACGAACCAGAAAATTTTGATGTCTATCAATTTAACCACTTAAAATAAATTTTCGTAATTTTAAGAAATTTAGATAAGAAGTAGAATAAAAATCTATGTCCTAAAACTAGAATAGCGAGAAATAATAAAGAAAAAGAGTTCGTCGAAAAAGAAATTGAAAAAGAAAAATGGTTGAAAAAAAAAATAAAAGGTGACGGAAAAATAAAAGAAACTTATAAAAAAAATTAAAAATACTTGACTAACCTAATCTTATTACTACAACTAACTTAAAATTATAATCGTAAATTGAAATTACTAATTGGAATGATAATTGATACATAGTAAAAGGTCGTCTAAAAATATTAAAGCTTACAGGAAAAACTAAATCCCAAATGGAAATAACTTAAAAAGAAACTAAAACTTAAAAAGGCGTCGCAAAATTCTAAAGTACCTAAATCTTAGTCTAAAGAAAAAGCACTTAAGGAATTCTACGGCAAAGCTTAAAAATCTAGAAGTAAAAATAACTATGGCAAAAACTAAGTTTAAAACTAAATATGAGCTAAAAATACAAATATTACGCTACAACGATTAAAAAGGGACAAAATATAAAAATATACAAAAAGTCGTAAAAAGTACAATTTTTATAAAAATGTTATTTTTATATTATTTATTTATTAAAACTATTAATTTTACAATTTAATAAAACTAATTAATACTAAATACATAAATTAAATAAAAAATAAAAGTTAAAATAAAATTAATTATAATAATAATAATAATTAGGGTTAATAATAATAATAATTATTAAATAACCCGTAATTAATGCAGTTTAGGGCTTCCTGTTCGCGTGTCAGAGCAGCTCCGCGAGTTGCGGTAATTTATAAAGAAAACCCCGCGAGTCGCGGGGTTTAGAGATTCAGATGACAGCTTATTAAATTCGACGCGTTTTTCTTTATTTTTTTTTTATTTTCTGTTTTCTGTTTTTAAATAAATAAAAGATATTTAAATAAAACTTATATTTTTATAAACTAAAATAAAAATAAAGAAACTTATAAAACTTAAATATTTAACAAAATCTTAAAAACACTTATATTTTTGTTTTTCTTTTTATATTTTCGAATAATTAAAACGTATTTTTACAAAAACGAATTTTAATAAAAGTTAACTAAAATTCTTTTTTTTTTATTAGCGTTGCGCTTCCGGCGTTTAAGAGCGTTCCCCGGCAGCGGCGCCAAAAATACTTGATGTCAAAGCTAAGGTATAAGAAATAGTTTATATTTTACTAGGAAAAACTATTAAATACGATACAATTTTACACAAGATATTTATTTATTTATAGAATGGAATATACTTAAACCTTGCTACAACACTTATAGGCAGTGTACCTAATCGTACAGTAGTGTAGTTTTTAGTAAGTCCGGTTCGTTCCACAGGGAATCTTTTTTAAACAAAGCTCAACGCTATATTAATTTACTTTTATAAAAATACAAACATATATATAAGTAATATTATTATTATAAAGGGGGGTTTTTACCGTTTAATGACCGGTTTGTCGATTTTAAAACTTTAGTCGCAGTTAAAACCAAATGTAAAATATTAAAAATAAATACAAGACTTAAATTAAAGCGTAAAGTAAATAACGATAATGAAATTGCGAATAATAAAAGTGCGATAAAGTAAACTTGCGACAATTAAAGAGTACGATAATTAAAAGTGTAATTAAATAAAATAACAATAAAAATGCGATAATTAGAAGTGCAATTAAATATAAAATAAAAGAAATTAAATATGAAATAAAAGAATTATGCTTATTTAAACTTCCGTAATCATGATGTTTGACGTGTTGATTTTAGTTTTATGCCCATGGGTTAATTGTCCTTTGTCCTGGATTATTTAATATGTCCGTCTGGTTTTTGTCCATAACAGTCCATCAGTCATAAATATAAAATGCGAGTGCCCTCGTCAAATTATCCTTATACCCGAAGTTTAAATATTCCAACTAATTGGGGATTCGAATTGTAACAAGGTTTTAATACTTTGTTTAATGAATACACCAGGTTATCGACTGCGTGTAAACCAAGGTTTTACTACTTTGTTAACAATTACACCAATTACCCTTGAATGTAATTTCACCCATGTTTTAATTATTCTAGTGGCTATTAATCCATTCCCGTGTCCGGTTAAATGAACGATTATTCGTACATATAAATACCCCGCCCATCGTGTCCGATCGAGTGTATATGGTAATTTATAGGGACGCCCAATTGTAAATCTTTATATTAACATTAACAAACTTTCATTTAGTTAAACAAATATAAAGCCCATTAATAGCCCATAGTTTAATTTCCACAAGTGTCGTTCTTTTGTCCAAACCCCAATTATGGTACAAAGCCCAATTACCCAATTTTAGTAATTAGCCCAACATCATGATTACTTCGGATTAAATAAGCATAATAATAACTTAGCTACGAGACATTAATGTAAAAAGGTTGAACATAACTTACAATGATTAAAAATAGCGTAGCGTTACACGGACAGAATTTCGACTTATACACTCAAAACACTCCTTAACATAACCTTATTATTATTATTAATTAAAATTAAAATTATAATTAAATTTATTTATGTATTACAAAAGAGAGATAGAAAGATATATTATGGTGTACATAAAATGGATCACGAACTCGCTTTAAATAGAATGTGGCCTGGAAAAGCCCCTCATGCGAGTCGCATGAAAATGGGCATAGGGCCATGCGAGTCGCATGGCCATGAATTCCAGCTCACATTCGTTTGGCTCCTAGCTTGTCGACATAATTTAATAATAATAAATATATAAATAATTTTAATAATTATTTATATATTTATATTATATTTATATGCATAGTTGAGTAGATATTTTTAGTCCGTTACGTCGGGCGTTTCTTCTAGGCTCAGGTCCCGGTTCCGGATTTTCGGACGTCCTCGCGTACTATTTTATATCGTGTACTTTGCGTCTTGTAACTTGTACTCTTGTTATTTTGAGACGTTCATCATCAATAATTTGAACCTTTTTGATTGAATCTTGTACTTTTTAGCTTTTTGGACCTTTCCGTCTTCAATTTGTCGAATCTGCCTTTTATCTTCACTTTTTAATATTTAAACGAATAGTGCTTGTAAATCGAACAATATCAACTAAAATCTTGTCTTTCTTGGGGAATAATGCTGTAAAATATGTGTTCATTTTTGGCATTATCACATGTTCAAACTTTGGTTCAATTTCTATAACTATAACAATCTTATTTTAAGTGATGATCTTACTTGAACTTGTTTTCGTGTCATGATTCTGCTTCAAGAACTTCGAGCCATCCAAGGATCCGTTGAAGCTAGATCCATTTTTTTCTTTTCCAGTAGGTTTATCCAAGGAACTTAAGGTAGTAATGATGTTCATAACATCATTCGATTCATACATATAAAGCTATCTTATTCGAAGGTTTAAACTTGTAATCACTAGAACATAGTTTAGTTAATTCTAAACTTGTTCGCAAACAAAAGTTAATACTTCTAACTTGACTTTTAAAATCAACTAAACACATGTTCTATATCTATATGATATGCAAACTTAATGATTTAAAACCTGGAAACACGAAAAACACCGTAAAACCGGATTTACGCCGTCGTAGTAACACCGCGGGCTGTTTTGGGTTAGTTAATTAAAAACTATGATAAACTTTGATTTAAAAGTTGTTATTCTGAGAAAATGATTTTTATTATGAACATGAAACTATATCCAAAAATTATGGTTAAACTCAAAGTGGAAGTATGTTTTCTAAAATGGTCATCTAGACGTCGTTCTTTCGACTGAAATGACTACCTTTACAAAAACGACTTGTAACTTATTTTTCCGACTATAAACCTATACTTTTTCTGTTTAGATTCATAAAATAGAGTTCAATATGAAACCATAGCAATTTGATTCACTCAAAACGGATTTAAAATGAAGAAGTTATGGGTAAAACAAGATTGGATAATTTTTCTCATTTTAGCTACGTGAAAATTGGTAACAAATCTATTCCAACCATAACTTAATCAACTTGTATTGTATATTATGTAATCTTGAGATACCATAGACACGTATACAATGTTTCGACCTATCATGTCGACACATCTATATATATTTCGGAACAACCATAGACACTCTATATGTGAATGTTGGAGTTAGCTATACAGGGTTGAGGTTGATTCTAAAATATATATAGTTTGAGTTGTGATCAATACTGAGATACGTATACACTGGGTCGTGGATTGATTCAAGATAATATTTATCGATTTATTTCTGTACATCTAACTGTGGACAACTAGTTGTAGGTTACTAACGAGGACAGCTGACTTAATAAAATTAAAACATCAAAATATATTAAAAGTGTTGTAAATATATTTTGAACATACTTTGATATATATGTATATATTGTTATAGGTTCGTGAATCAACCAGTGGCCAAGTCTTACTTCCCGACGAAGTAAAAATCTGTGAAAGTGAGTTATAGTCCCACTTTTAAAATCTAATATTTTTGGGATGAGAATACATGCAGGTTTTATAAATGATTTACAAAATAGACACAAGTACGTGAAACTACATTCTATGGTTGAATTATCGAAATCGAATATGCCCCTTTTTATTAAGTCTGGTAATCTAAGAATTAGGGAACAGACACCCTAATTGACGTGAATCCTAAAGATAGATCTATTGGGCCTAACAAACCCCATCCAAAGTACCAGATGCTTTAGTACTTCGAAATTTATATCATATCCGAAGGGTGTCCCGGAATGATGGGGATATTCTTATATATGCATCTTGTTAACGTCGGTTACCAGGTGTTCACCATATGAATGACTTTTATCTCTATGTATGGGATGTGTATTGAAATATGAAATCTTGTGGTCTATTATTATGATTTGATATATATAGGTTAAACCTATAACTCACCAACATTTTTGTTGACGTTTTAAGCATGTTTATTCTCAGGTGATTATTAAGAGCTTCCGCTGTCGCATACTTAAATAAGGACGAGATTTGGAGTCCATGCTTGTATGATATTGTGTAAAAACTGCATTCAAGAAACTTATTTTGTTGTAACATATTTGTATTGTAAACCATTATGTAATGGTCGTGTGTAAACAGGATATTTTAGATTATCATTATTTGATAATCTACGTAAAGATTTTTAAACCTTTATTGATGAAATAAAGGTTATGGTTTGTTTTAAAATGAATGCAGTCTTTGAAAAACGTCTCATATAGAGGTCAAAACCTCGCAACGAAATCAATTAATATGGAACGCTTTTAATCAATAAGAACGGGACATTTCAGTTGGTATCCGAGCGTTGGTCTTAGAGAACCAGAATTTTGCATTAGTGTGTCTTATCGAGTTTGTTAGGATGCATTAGTGAGTCTGGACTTCGACCGTGTTTACTTGAAAAATGATTGCTTAACAAATTTTGTTGGAAACTATATATTTTTAACATGTGAATATTATGTGATATATTAATCTCTTAACGCGTTTGATATTATGTGATAGATGTCTACCTCTAGAACAAGTCCCATTGACTCACCTAATAATAATGAAGAGTCAAATGTAAATTGGAATGATTCGTGGACTGATTCACAAGTTCCCGAAGAGGAACCGGAAGAAGAGTCGGAACCGGAAGAAGAATCGAAACCGGAAGAAGAATCGGAACCGGATGAAGAAATAGAACCGGTGGGGGAAATAATAAAACGGTTAAGTAAAAGAAAATCCTCAACCAACCGACCAAGGTTAATTATGGTCAATGGTGTTTTCGCCAAGGAAGCAAAATATTGGGAGGATTACCAATTCTCCGATGAATCGGATTCCGACGAGAATTCTGATGATGTTATAGAAATTACCCCAACTGAATTTAAAAAGGCAAAAGAAAATAATAAGGGAAAGGGCATAAAAATAGAGAAATCTAATTCCAACCCCGATGAACTTTATATGTATTGTCAACCCCCGAAGTCCTTAAGTTGTAACAATGACCCGGGAACCTCTAAACCACCAGGTTTTTCTAAACCAATGTGGAAAACGACAGCTCGTATTAGGGGAACATCATATATCCCTAGAAACTTGGCAAAACGAACCAAAATCGAAGAAGAAGAAACAAGCGAGTCGGAATAAGATAGTTGTATTCGTGTGGTGTAATATATGTAATATAGTGTGCTTATGCTTTATGATATATGTAAAAATTGCTTGTATTAATAAGTATTTTTTTATGAATCTAACTATTGTCTATTTTACAGTATAAAAACACAAAATGGATAGACAACCCAATATTTTAAGAGACCTACCAGGAGACATGATTGATGAAATCTTGTCTAGAGTCGGTCATAATTCTTCGGCACAACTATTTAAGGCGAGATCAGTTTGTAAGACATTCGAAGAACGTTCTAAGAATGCATTGGTTTATAAAAGGCTTTCGTTCGAAATATGGGGGATATCACATTGGGAAATCCATAAGTTACGATGTGTTTACTTTGACGCATATATTGCGGGGAACCCAAATGCTATTTTACGCAATGGGTTAAGAAATTATTTTGACTCAATATATCCGAATATTGGACTTCGTGATTTAGAAAAAGCGGCTAACATGCAACATAAAGAAGCATGTTATGCTTACGGATTAGTAATGTTCGCTTCTCACCAAAGTGAGAACAAGAACATCGGGCTACAACTATTAAACAAAACATTCCCACAAGTGACGGAGTCGGTAATTGGGGTAAGAAATGAGGTTTTTAGATTGTTACGGGACTGTTGGACATTACGTAACCCTCGTCCCTTTGACGACGTTACAACACGCTGTCTTATCAACGGCCATAACGGTTATGTTCCACAAGACCAAGGATGGGAAGTAATCCTAGTAAAACCAGAATGCATGACTTGTTTTTGGACGTATGAATTACGTGTCTTTATTGCCTTTGCTGAACGACTTGTGTACTAGCTAGAATTATCTTCACAACCATCTTGTATATCAAATTTATTGTGTGCTATATTTCATGCTATATGTAAAATAAGCGGTATTGTAAGTTTGTAAAATATTGTGTAAAAGTTTGAACGCGAAATATTATTATAATCAGTTTTTCATATAGAATTGTAGTAGTTGAATTGTATATTAGCTACTAAGTATGAACTTAACGGGTAGGTACTACCCGAATTTAAACTTATAAAACGCTAATATGAAGAAAAAGCTTTTATAAATGAGTTCATATTATGCTACGAAATACTATTAACTACTCTTAATATTCTGTATGATTAACTTGTTTCATTTGATTATTTTGAAGGAAATGGCACCGACTACTCGACACACCGTGAATATGAATGAAGAGGAATTCCGTACTTTTCTAGCTTCAAACATAGCCGCAGTACAGGCTGCGCTACATACCAACAATAACCTTGGATCTAGCAGTACAGGAAATCGTGTAGGATGCACCTACAAAGAATTCAGTGCCTGCAAACCTTTAGAATTTGATGGAACCGAAGGACCGATCGGATTGAAACGGTGGACGAGAAGGTCGAATCGGTGTTTACCATAAGTAAGTGTACTGAAGAGGACAAAGTGAAGTACGCTACGCATACCTTCACAGGTTCTGCGTTAACATGGTGGAATACCTATCTAGAGCAAGTGGGATAAGACGATGCGTACGCACTACCGTGGTCAGCATTCAAGCACTTGATGAACGAGAAGTACCGTCCCAGAATCGAGGTCAATAAGCTCAAGACAGAACTTAGAGGGTTACGAACCCAAGGATTTGATATTACCACGTACGAAAGACGATTCACAGAATTGTGCCTATTGTGTCCGGGAGCATTCGAAGATGAGGAAGAGAAGATCGACGCGTTTGTGAAAGGATTACCGGAAAGAATCCAAGAACATATAAGTTCACACGAGCCCGCCTCCATACAACAGGCATGTAGAATGGCTCACAAACTAGTGAACCAGATTGAAGAAAGAATTAAAGAACAGACTGCTGAAGAGGCCAATGTGAAGCAAGTCAAAAGAAAGTGGGAGGAAAATGGTGATAAGAATCACCAATACAACAACAACAGCAATTACAACAATAATCGCAACAATTATCCCAACAATCGCAACATCAATCGCAACTACAACAAACGGCCCAACAACAACAACAACAACAACAACAACAACAACAACAACAACAACAACAACAACAACAACAGCAGCAGCAACTACAACAATCATCCCAATAACAATAATAACCGCAACAACAACAACAACAATCAGAAGCAGCTATGCCAAAGGTGTGAAAAGTATCACTCGGGGTTCTGCACCAAATTTTGCAACAAGTGTAAAATAAATGGTCATAGCGCGGCGAAGTGTGAGGTCTACGGACCAGGGGTTAATAGAACGAAAGGAACAAATGGTGTCGGAACGAGTAATGGCGGAGCAAGTAGTGTCGGAGCAAGTTATGCCAATGTAGTTTGTTATAAATGTGGAAAACCGGGCCACATTATTAGAAATTGCCCGAACCAGGAGAACACGAATGGACAAGGCCACGGAAGAGTTTTCAATATTAATGCGGCAGAGGCACAGGAAGACCCGGAGCTTGTTACGGGTACGTTTCTTATTGACAATAAATCTGCTTACGTTTTATTTGATTCGGGTGCGGATAGAAGCTATATGAGTAGAGATTTTTGTGCTAAATTAAGTTGTCCATTGACGCCTTTGGATAGTAAATTTTTACTCGAATTAGCAAATGGTAAATTAATTTCAGCAGATAATATATGTCAGAATCGAGAAATTAAACTGGTTAGCGAAACATTTAAGATTGATTTGATACCAGTAGAGTTAGGGAGTTTTGATGTGATAATCGGTATGGACTGGTTGAAAGAAGTGAAAGCAGAGATCGTTTGTTACAAAAATGCAATTCGCATTATACGAGAAAAAGGAAAATCCTTAATGGTGTACGGAGAAAAGGGCAACACGAAGCTACATCTTATTAGTAATTTGAAGGCACAAAAACTAATAAGAAAAGATTGCTATGCTGTTCTAGCACACGTCGAGAAAGTACAAACTGAATAAAAGAGCATCAATGATGTTCCCATTGCAAAAGAATTTCCCGATGTATTTCTGAAAGAATTACCGGGATTACCCCCACATCGATCCATTGAATTTCAAATAGATCTTGTACCAGGAGCTGCACCAATAGCTCGTGCTCCTTACAGACTCGCACCCAGCGAGATGAAAGAACTGCAAAGCCAATTACAAGAACTTTTAGAGCGTGGTTTCATTCGACCAAGCACATCACCGTGGGGAGCTCCTGTTTTGTTTGTCAAGAAGAAAGATGTAACGACCCGCACTTTTTCGATCATTCTATACTTATAAGATTAATATTTACATAAATTAAACCTTACCAACATGATAAGCAATCCAAATTGTTGAGACTAATGTTTCTGAAAAGAGTTTTACACAACGTTTGACCGTCTAGTTTGACCGATGATATCACGAACTATGCAATATATGATAATTATACGTTTGTGTATATATATGTATATATACATATTTAACATGATCTAAGGATGTTTTAATACTTCATTTTGGTATTAATAACAATAAGTTATAAGTATATTTTGAAACTACTAACTTAAGTTTTCAAAACGATAACAATACGTAACGTTATTTGACATATATACTTAAGACTTATAATGTTATACATATATTGTATAAGTAATGTATTTAATTACTTTTAAAGAACTTAAATACATAAAACCATATAAGTGTATTCACAAAAGATAGCTATATTTGAATCCTCATTTCATTTTTCACAAAATTTCTATACGTATACCTAGAGTATTTGTACTCGTATCATACCTAGCTCCTATACGTATTTACTAATAGTAAATACACATCAAAATCACCACCTAACCAGCCATTATTCATGCCCTTAGAGCTAGGTAATTACTTTTGTATGATTGCAAGACTAATTAGCAAGATTACAAACTAAAATTTGTCCATGTATGCCCATGAAACACGTTTTTTATGGTGTATATATGTATCATCATTTTAGTTCATTTTTACTTCCATTCTCTAGCTAAAAACACACACACATTCAAGAGTCTTAAACTCCATAACAATCCAGCAACTTACCTTGAAGATCTAGCTTCAAAAACCTTACTTAAATCACCATAAGAAAACCATACAACAACACTTCAAGAAAACCCTCCAAGAACACCAACTTACTTCCAATCTTTCATCCACTTCTATCACCCTTTTGATTCTAGCTTCTTACTCCTCTCTTACAGCAAACTTATCCAAGGAACTTGAGGTAGAATCTATGTTCATAACCTTATTCGATTCATATATATATAGCTATCATATTTTGTGGTATACAAGTTTAACAACAAGAACATAGTTTGAATGTTTTCAAACTTGTTTGCAAACTAAATAGATCCTTCTAACTTAACTTTTAAAATACTTCAAGACCTGTAATATAACTTATGTATATGCTAATTTAACAAGGTAAAACTTGGTTTTTCAAAGTATAAGTATTTTTAGAAAAATGGTCATTAAATGATTTTGTTGTAACAAAAATGTTTAACTTCATATGTTTCACTAATGTTTCACTTATGCCGTATGATTTTGAATACAAACCAAGGTATTTACAGTTCATAGTCTTAAAGAAGAACTCGATCCAAGAAGATGGCAATTTGAATCAACGAAAACGGATTTGTAACGAAGAAACTATGACCGAAACAAAATTGGTTATCCTAGATCATTTCAACTACGGGATCAATTGGAAAAAAATGATATAAATCACATATTTCTAAGATAACATGATATTTTATATATATGTACTTATAATTCAATTTTATATGGTTCAGGATCACCCGTAAACAATACGAGAAGATTAATCATAAGATCCCATGTTTGTACGCAACACGTCATTTGACAACACCGGTACTTTATGTACGCAACACGTCATTTGACAACACCGGTACCATGGGTCAAGATTAATCTCGACCAACACATATACGATGGAGTTTTATTGATTTCGTTGGGGGTTTTATTTATTTCATTGCGGGTATATTAAACATCTAAAAATGAACCATTAAAATTGAATTACTAACATCGGAATGCTAACTACGGACTAAGGAAATATTCAAAATATTAAAAGTATAACAAGTATATATATATATAACGTTTGTTTTAAAATGAAAACATATTGATATATTATATATGGATAGGTTCGTGATATCAACCGGAAGACCGAGTCAAAATATATATATCATCAAGACAAGAGTGAGTATATAGTCCCACTTTTAAACTCTAAATATTTCGGGATGAGAATACATGTATTTTATGTTTTACGATATGGACACAAGTAACTGAAAAATATGTTCTACGTTGAGTTGTACCACTGGCATACTTCCCTGTAGCTTGGTAACTAATATTTACAGCGGTATTGTAAACGCGAATCCTGTTGATAGATCTATCGGGCCTGACAACCCCAACCGGACTGGACGACCAGTATTCAACGGTTGCACAGTACTTCGTTTTGTGACTACACTTGGTACGGTGTAGTAAGATTTCATATTAAAGGGAATATGCGACGTGAAAATGTTAAGTATGGTTACCAAGTGCTCAACCACTTAGAATATTTTTATTGAAATGTTTATATACGAAATCTTGTGGTCTATATATATATATTGCTGCGCACTAAACCTATATCTCACCAACTTTATGTTGACGTTTTTAAACATGTTTATTCTCAGGTGATAATTAAAGCTTCCGCTGCATTATGTTGAATCTAAGCAGGATCATGCGTACTCATATTTGTGTCAAAAATAAAACTGCATATCCGAGGACGTGTGTTGTAAAATATGCTAGAAACCGTGTTGTTATTATCATTTGTAAAGTTTGTAAGTCGAAGATTATCGTTAAACGATAATCATCTTTTTATTGTCTAAAGCTTGTAACAAAAATAATGGTTTGGTTTGTAATGTATAATATATGCAGTTTTCCTTTTTAAAAATGTCGCATATAGAGGTCAATACCTCGCAATGAAATCATACGTTATCTAACACGTTCTTATGGTTAAGGACGGGTTATGACATGTGGTATCAGAGCGTTGGTCTTAGCGAACCAGGTCTGCATTAGTGTGTCTAACCGAGAAGCCGTTAGGATACATTAGTAAGTCTGGACTTTGACCGGGTCTGATTTAAAAAAAAAAAAAAAAAAACCATTGCTTATCACTGTTGGTTAAAATTTATATGTAAATATTATATAAGTACTAATGGGTTAGTTGTTGTGTGATAGATGTCGAGCTCAAAAATTGTTATCACAATCAACGACTCCGAATCAGAATCTTCAGATGGCGTTCCAGTCATTAACCTGTCCGATGACAAAAATGATATCCTTGGGGAAGACTCACAATTTCCGGATGAACCAACTATAGAAATATCGGAAAGTGAACCCGAGGAGGAAAGTGAACCCGAGGAGGAAAGTGAACCCGAGGAAGAAATACAGGAAATTACAAAAGACGAGTTCGAACTAGGAAAGAAACGAAAGGCTAATGAATTAGAAAATACAAATCCCGAGTTTAATGAGAATGATGTGGCACCAATTCCACTCAACACTACCACCCCTATCCCCGCTATTCCTATTCGTTCTGTCCCGGCATCCAGTTCTTCAGTCCCACAGCCAAAATATAGGCAGACAGTTAGGATAAGCGTTAAGCAAATCTTTGTGTCTAAACGTCCTAGAAAATAGATCAAACGATGCGCTGCTGTGTCAAACCATGGAACCGAATAATGTTTTGTATAATATTAATAGTGTGGTTTGCTTAATGTTCGATGTAAGATAAGCATATGTAAAATATTGAAGTATGAAATGCAATAATTTTCCATGGTTAAGTATTATTTAGATTGTAGTAATTGATTCTGTACTAAGCTATTAAGTATGAACATTAACGGGTAGGTACTACCCAAGATATAATTATAAAACGCTAATAAGAAGAAAAGGCTTTTATAATAATACCTAGTTCATATTATTAATAAGCTATAATGTACTATAAATACACACTACATCTATAATAATCCATGTGAATAATTATTTTCTTTCATTAGGAAATGGCGCGATTGAATCGAATGACGGAACAAGAACTCGAGGAACTCATCAACCAGCGAGTGAACGACAGAATGTTATGGGTTGAGGCTGCAAGAGCTGCTGCAGTTAATCCAAATCCTCGTGTAGGATGCTCCTACAAGACGTTCCAAGCTTGCAAGCCATCATCATTCAGTGGAACGGAAGGACCTATCGGTTTAACCCGATGGATAGAAAAGATGGAGACGGTGTTCAAAATCAGCGGTTGTGATGAAAAAGACATGACCAAGTTTGCATCGTGCACTTTACAAGATAGTGCACTCACATGGTGGAAGAATTATGTGAAGGCGGTAGGAGGAGATGTAGCTTATGATACTCCATGGGAAGAATTCAAAGCAATGATAATCACCGAGTATTGTCCAAGGAATGAGGTTATTAAGTTAGAAGATGAGTTACGAAGTTTGAAGGTGGTTGGTACTGAAATCACCAACTACAACCAGCGATTCATGGAATTAGTTTTGCTATGTCCTGAATTGGTTCCAACCGAAGAACGGAAGATTGAAATGTACAAAGCTGGTTTGCCCAAAAAGGTCAAGGCAAATGTTACAGCATCGAAACCTAAGACAATTCATGAAGCTATAACCATGGCAAACGAGCTAATGGATCAGGTCATCATGGATAAGAAAGTATCCAATACTGATGTGAAGGTATCAGGTAACAAAAGAAAGTGGAATGGAAATTATGATCGAGGTAACCAACAACAATCTTTTAAGAAACAAGAAAACACGCAAGGTGCGGGTAGTGGTTTAAGCTTTGGTTATAAAGGACAAAATCCTTTATGCAACCGTTGCCACAAACATCACTTTGGTTACTGTAGTGTGTTATGCACCAAGTGTAATCGATAAGGTCATCTTGCGGAAGATTGTAAGGCTCTCGTTACAAATGGCAACAAGACTCCTGCCACCAACGCAAATAGAACTGCTTTGGCTACCATCACTTGTTTTGGTTGTGGAAAACAAGGTCACTATAAGAGTCAGTGCCCGAATCAGAATGGCGGACCTGCACGTGGAAGAGCGTTTGTTATTAATGCTAGAGAGGCACGAGAAGACCCGGAGCTTGTTACGGGTACGTTTACCATTAATAACTTATCAGCATCTATTTTATTTGATACTGGCGCCGATAGAAGTTATGTGTGTAGAAATTTTTACACTAAATTGAATTGTTCATCATTACCTCTAGATGCTAAGTACTTGATTGAGTTAGCTAATGGTAAACTAATTAAAGCCGATAAAATTTGTCGTGGTTGTGAAATAAATCTAGCCGGAGAAACGTTTAAAATCGACTTAATACCCGTAGAATTGGGAGGTTTTGATGTAATAGTCGGCATGGACTGGATGTCCAAAGTAGGAGCGGAAGTTGTTTGTGCCAAGAAGGCAATTCGTATTCCTGGTAAGGATAAAATGCCGGTGATGATTTACGGAGAGAAGGGTGATTCAAAGCTAAAACTCATTAGCTGTTTGAAAGCCAAAAAGTGTTTAGAAAAGGGATGTTACGCTATTTTAGCACATGTTAATAAAGTCGAAAAGGAAGAGAAGTGCATCAATGACGTGCCTGTGGCAAGAGATTTTCCCGAAGTTTTTCCGGAAGAATTGCCGGGATTACCTCCATTTAGATCGGTAGAATTTCAAATAGATTTAGTACCAGGAGCTGCATCAGTGGCTCATGCTCCATATAGACTTGCACCGTCCGAGTTAAAAGAACTTCAAAGTCAGTTAAAAGAATTACTGGACCGTGGATTCATACGACCGAGTACTTCACCGTGGGGAGCTCCAATTTTGTTTGTTAAGAAGAAAGATGGATCTTTTAGGATGTGTATAGACTATCGTGAATTAAATAAGTTAACTATCAAGAATCGGTATCCACTACCGAGAATTGATGACTTATTTGATCAATTGCAAGGATCATGTGTTTATTCGAAAATCGACTTAAGATCGGGCTATCATCAACTACGCGTCAAAGAAGAGGACATTCCGAAAACTGCTTTTCGGACACGTTATGGTCATTACGAATTTTTGGTTATGCCGTTTGGATTGACGAATGCGCCAGCTGTATTCATGGACCTCATGAATCGAGTTTGTAGTCCGTATTTAGATAAGTTTGTTATCGTTTTCATTGATGATATTCTTATCTATTCCAAGAATGAGCAAGAGCATAAAGAGCATTTAAGGTTGATACTGGAGTTGTTAAGAAAAGAACAACTTTATGCTAAATTTTCTAAGTGTGCTTTCTGGTTGAAAGAAGTGCAATTTCTTGGTCACGTTGTTAATAGCGAAGGAATTCAGGTTGATCCAGCAAAAACTGAAGCTATTGAAAAATGGGAGACTCCTAAGACACCAACGCAGATACGCCAATTTTTGGGTTTAGCCGGTTATTATAGAAGGTTTATTCAAGATTTTTCCCGAATAGCTAAACCGTTGACAGCGTTAACGCAAAAAGGGAAGAAATACGAATGGACCTCGGAGCAGGAGAACGCATTTCAATTACTGAAGAAGAAGTTAACTACGGCGCCTATTTTATCGTTACCTGAAGGGAACGATGATTTTGAAATATATTGTGACGCTTCGCGACAAGGTTTTGGTTGTGTTCTTATGCAACGAAAGAAAGTAATTGCATTTGCATCCCGACAATTGAAGATTCACGAGCGGAATTATACGACGCATGATCTAGAACTGGGAGCAGTCGTGTTTGCATTGAAGATGTGGAGACACTACTTGTATGGGGTTAAATTCACTGTGTTTACTGATCATAAAAGCCTTCAACATATTTTCGATCAAAAACAATTGAACATGAGGCAACGTAGGTGGGTCGAATTAATAAACGACTATGATTGTGAGATTCGTTATCATCCCGGGAAAGCGAACGTGGTGGCCGACGCTCTAAGCAGAAAGGAACGAGAACCAATTCGAGTTCGAGCAATGAATATAAAAATTCGCATGAATCTCAACTCGCAAATCAAAGAAGTTCAACAAGAAGCACTCAATAAAGAAAACATAAAGAATGAAATAATGAAGAAGTACGAGAAACAACTTGTTGTACGAGAAGATGGAATTCGATATTTTGCAAATCGTATTTGGGTACCGAAGTTGGGTGGATTAAGGAAGTTGATATTGAACGAGGCACATAAGACAAGATATTCGATACATCCTGGAGTTGGAAAGATGTACCAAGATCTTAAGACGCATTATTGGTGGCCTAATTTAAAAACAGACGTTGCAACATATGTTGGGGAGTGTTTAACTTGTTCCAAGGTTAAAGCAGAACACCAGAAGCCGTCAGGGTTACTTCAACAACCAGAAATTCCAGAATGGAAATGGGACGGTATTACCATGGATTTCATCACGAAGTTACCAAAGACTGCCTGGGGATACGACACCATTTGGGTGATTGTTGATCGTCTCACCAAGTCTGCACATTTCTTGCCTATAAAGGAAACGGATAGAATGGAGAAACTATTACGATTGTATATAAAGGAAGTTGTTTCAAGGCATGGAATACCTATTTCCATTATATCCGATCGTGATAGTAGATTTACCTCAAAATTCTGGCAATCACTACAGGAGGCACTAGGAACTCGGTTGGATATGAGTACCGCATATCATCCACAAACCGATGGACAGAGTGAAAGAACGATTCAGACTCTCGAAGACATGCTCAGGGCATGTGTGATCGATTTTGGAAACGGATGGGATAAATATCTACCGTTAGCAGAATTCTCGTATAATAATAGTTATCATGCGAGCAATGGAGCTGCGCCATTCGAAGCATTGTACGGAAGGAAGTGTAGATCTCCTATCTGTTGGAATGAAGTAGGAGATCGACATTTAACTGGTCCCGAGATCATACATGAAACGACTGAGAAGATAGTGCAAATCAAGGAGAGATTGAAAACAGCCCGCAGTCGCCAAAAGAGCTACGCCGATGTCCGAAGGAAACCATTAGAGTTTCAGGTCGGGGACATGGTTATGCTAAAGGTGTCACCTTGGAAAGGTGTGATACGTTTTGGAAAAAGGGGTAAACTGAACCCAAGATACGTAGGCCCGTTTAAGATCATCGAACGCATTGGACCGGTAGCTTATCGACTCGAGTTACCACAACAACTCGCCGGAGTACATAATACCTTTCACGTCTCAAACCTTAAGAAGTGTCTTGCAAAGGAAGACCTTACCATTCCTCTTGAAGAAATTCATGTCGACGAGAAACTACAATTCGTCGAAGAACCAATCGAAATCATGGACCGTGAAGTTAAACAGCTCAAACAGAGTAATATACCGATTGTTAAGGTTCGTTAGAATGCTAGAAGAGGTCCCGAGTTTACTTGGGAACGAGAGGATCAGATGAAGCAAAAGTATCCACACTTGTTTCTCGATGACGCAGAATAGGTACAATTTTAAAATTTCGGGACGAAATTTATTTAACGGGGAGGTAATGTAACGACCCGCACTTTTTCGATCATTCTATACTTATAAGATTAATATTTACATAAATTAAACCTTACCAACATGATAAGCAATCCAAATTGTTGAGACTAATGTTTCTGAAAAGAGTTTTACACAACGTTTGACCGTCTAGTTTGACCGATGATATCACGAACTATGCAATATATGATAATTATACGTTTGTGTATATATATGTATATATACATATTTAACATGATCTAAGGATGTTTTAATACTTCATTTTGGTATTAATAACAATAAGTTATAAGTATATTTTGAAACTACTAACTTAAGTTTTCAAAACGATAACAATACGTAACGTTATTTGACATATATACTTAAGACTTATAATGTTATACATATATTGTATAAGTAATGTATTTAATTACTTTTAAAGAACTTAAATACATAAAACCATATAAGTGTATTCACAAAAGATAGCTATATTTGAATCCTCATTTCATTTTTCACAAAATTTCTATACGTATACCTAGAGTATTTGTACTCGTATCATACCTAGCTCCTATACGTATTTACTAATAGTAAATACACATCAAAATCACCACCTAACCAGCCATTATTCATGCCCTTAGAGCTAGGTAATTACTTTTGTATGATTGCAAGACTAATTAGCAAGATTACAAACTAAAATTTGTCCATGTATGCCCATGAAACACGTTTTTTATGGTGTATATATGTATCATCATTTTAGTTCATTTTTACTTCCATTCTCTAGCTAAAAACACACACACATTCAAGAGTCTTAAACTCCATAACAATCCAGCAACTTACCTTGAAGATCTAGCTTCAAAAACCTTACTTAAATCACCATAAGAAAACCATACAACAACACTTCAAGAAAACCCTCCAAGAACACCAACTTACTTCCAATCTTTCATCCACTTCTATCACCCTTTTGATTCTAGCTTCTTACTCCTCTCTTACAGCAAACTTATCCAAGGAACTTGAGGTAGAATCTATGTTCATAACCTTATTCGATTCATATATATATAGCTATCATATTTTGTGGTATACAAGTTTAACAACAAGAACATAGTTTGAATGTTTTCAAACTTGTTTGCAAACTAAATAGATCCTTCTAACTTAACTTTTAAAATACTTCAAGACCTGTAATATAACTTATGTATATGCTAATTTAACAAGGTAAAACTTGGTTTTTCAAAGTATAAGTATTTTTAGAAAAATGGTCATTAAATGATTTTGTTGTAACAAAAATGTTTAACTTCATATGTTTCACTAATGTTTCACTTATGCCGTATGATTTTGAATACAAACCAAGGTATTTACAGTTCATAGTCTTAAAGAAGAACTCGATCCAAGAAGATGGCAATTTGAATCAACGAAAACGGATTTGTAACGAAGAAACTATGACCGAAACAAAATTGGTTATCCTAGATCATTTCAACTACGGGATCAATTGGAAAAAAATGATATAAATCACATATTTCTAAGATAACATGATATTTTATATATATGTACTTATAATTCAATTTTATATGGTTCAGGATCACCCGTAAACAATACGAGAAGATTAATCATAAGATCCCATGTTTGTACGCAACACGTCATTTGACAACACCGGTACTTTATGTACGCAACACGTCATTTGACAACACCGGTACCATGGGTCAAGATTAATCTCGACCAACACATATACGATGGGGTTTTATTGATTTCGTTGGGGGTTTTATTTATTTCATTGCGGGTATATTAAACATCTAAAAATGAACCATTAAAATTGAATTACTAACATCGGAATGCTAACTACGGACTAAGGAAATATTCAAAATATTAAAAGTATAACAAGTATATATATATATAACGTTTGTTTTAAAATGAAAACATATTGATATATTATATATGGATAGGTTCGTGATATCAACCGGAAGACCGAGTCAAAATATATATATCATCAAGACAAGAGTGAGTATATAGTCCCACTTTTAAACTCTAAATATTTCGGGATGAGAATACATGTATTTTATGTTTTACGATATGGACACAAGTAACTGAAAAATATGTTCTACGTTGAGTTGTACCACTGGCATACTTCCCTGTAGCTTGGTAGCTAATATTTACAGCGGTATTGTAAACGCGAATCCTGTTGATAGATCTATCGGGCCTGACAACCCCAACCGGACTGGACGACCAGTATTCAACGGTTGCACAGTACTTCGTTTTGTGACTACACTTGGTACGGTGTAGTAAGATTTCATATTAAAGGGAATATGCGACGTGAAAATGTTAAGTATGGTTACCAAGTGCTCAACCACTTAGAATATTTTTATTGAAATGTTTATATACGAAATCTTGTGGTCTATATATATATATTGCTGCGCACTAAACCTATATCTCACCAACTTTATGTTGACGTTTTTAAACATGTTTATTCTCAGGTGATAATTAAAGCTTCCGCTGCATTATGTTGAATCTAAGCAGGATCATGCGTACTCATATTTGTGTCAAAAATAAAACTGCATATCCGAGGACGTGTGTTGTAAAATATGCTAGAAACCGTGTTGTTATTATCATTTGTAAAGTTTGTAAGTCGAAGATTATCGTTAAACGATAATCATCTTTTTATTGTCTAAAGCTTGTAACAAAAATAATGGTTTGGTTTGTAATGTATAATATATGCAGTTTTCCTTTTTAAAAATGTCGCATATAGAGGTCAATACCTCGCAATGAAATCATACGTTATCTAACACGTTCTTATGGTTAAGGACGGGTTATGACAAAAGATGGTACATTCAGGTTGTGTATCGACTACCGAGAGTTGAACAAACTTACCATCAAGAACCGCTACCCACTACCGAGAATCGACGACTTATTTGATCAACTAAATGGATCGTCTGTTTATTCAAAGATTGACTTACGTTTCGGGTATCATCAAATGCGGGTGAAAGAAGATGATATTCCAAAGACTGCTTTCAGAACACGTTACGGTCATTACGAGTTTATGGTCATGCCGTTTGGTTTAACTAATGCACCAGCTGTGTTCATGGACCTTATGAACCGAGTGTGTGGACCATACCTTGACAAGTTTGTCATTGTTTTCATTGATGACATACTTATTTACTCAAAGAATGACCAAGAACACGGTGAACATTTGAGAAAGGTGTTAGAAGTATTGAGGAAGGAAGAATTGTACGCTAAGTTTTCAAAGTGTGCATTTTGGTTGGAAGAAGTTCAATTCCTCGGTCACATAGTGAACAAAGAAGGTATTAAGGTGGATCCGGCAAAGATAGAAACTGTTGAAAAGTGGGAAACTCCGAAAACTCCGAAACACATACGCCAGTTTTTAGGACTAGCTGGTTACTACAGAAGGTTCATCCAAGACTTTTCCAGAATAGCAAAACCCTTGACTGCATTAACGCATAAAGGGAAGAAATTTGAATGGAATGATGAACAAGAGAAAGCGTTTCAGTTATTGAAGAAAAAGCTAACTAAGGCACCTATATTGTCATTGCCTGAAGGGAATGATGATTTTGTGATTTATTGTGACGCATCAAAGCAAGGTCTCGGTTGTGTATTAATGCAACGAACGAAGGTGATTGCTTATACGTCTAAGCAATTGAAGATTCACGAACAAAATTATACGACGCATGATTTGGAATTAGGAGCGGTTGTTTTTGCATTAAAGACTTGGAGGCACTACTTATATGGGGTCAAAATTATTATATATACCGACCACAAAAGTCTTCAACGCATATTTAATCAGAAAAAACTGAATATGAGGCAGCGTAGGTGGATTGAATTATTGAATGATTACGACCTTGAGATTCGTTACCACCCGGGGAAGGCAAATGTGGTAGCCGATGCCTTGAGCAGGAAGGACAGAGAACCCATTCGAGTAAAATCTATGAATATAATGATTCATAATAACCTTACTACTCAAATAAAGGAGGCGCAACAAGGAGTTTTAAAAGAGGGAAATTTAAAGGATGAAATACCCAATGGATCGGAGAAGCATCTTAATATTCGGGAAGACGAAACCCGGTATAGGGCTGAAAGGATTTGGGTACCAAAATTTGGAGATATGAGAGAAATGGTACTTAGAAAAGCTCATAAAACCAGATACTCAATACATCCTGGAACGGGGAAGATGTACAAGGATCTCAAGAAACATTTTTGGTGGCCGGGTATGAAAGCCGATGTTGCTAAATACGTAGGAGAATGTTTGACGTATTCTAAGGTCAAAGCTGAGCATCAGAAACCATCAGGTCTACTTCAACAACCCGAAATCCCGAAATGGAAATGGGAAAACATTACCATGGATTTCATCACTAAATTGCCAAGGACTGCAAGTGGTTTTGATACTATTTGGGTAATAGTTGATCGTCTCACCAAATCAGCACACTTCCTGCCAATAAGAGAAGATGACAAGATGGAGAAGTTAGCACGACTGTATTTGAAGGAAGTCGTCTCCAGACATGGAATACCAATCTCTATTATCTCTGATAGGGATGGCAGATTTATTTCAAGATTCTGGCAGACATTACAGCAAGCATTAGGAACTCGTCTAGACATGAGTACTGCCTATCATCCACAAACTGATGGGCAGAGCGAAAAGACAATACAAACGCTTGAAGACATGCTACGAGCATGTGTTATTGATTTCGGAAACAGTTGGGATCGACATCTACCGTTAGCAGAATTTTCCTACAACAACAGCTACCATTCAAGCATTGAGATGGCGCCGTTTGAAGCACTTTATGGTAGAAAGTGCAGGTCTCCGATTTGTTGGAGTGAAGTGGGGGATAGACAGATTACGGGTCCAGAGATTATACAAGAAACTACCGAGAAGATCATCCAAATTCAACAACGGTTGAAAACCGCCCAAAGTCAACAAAAGAGCTACGCTGACATTAAAAGAAAAGATATAGAATTTGAAATTGGAGAGATGGTCATGCTTAAAGTTGCACCTTGGAAAGGCGTTGTTCGATTTGGTAAATGAGGGAAATTAAATCCAAGGTATATTGGACCATTCAAGATTATTGATCGTGTCGGACCAGTAGCTTACCGACTTGAGTTACCTCAACAACTCGTGGCTGTACATAACACTTTCCACGTCTCGAATTTGAAGAAATGTTTTGCTAAAGAAGATCTCACTATTCCGTTAGATGAAATCCAAATCAACGAAAAACTTCAATTCATCGAAGAACCCGTCGAAATAATGGATCGTGAGGTTAAAAGACTTAAGCAAAACAAGATACCAATTGTTAAGGTTCGATGGAATGCTCGTAGAGGACCCGAGTTCACCTGGGAGCGTGAAGATCAGATGAAGAAGAAATACCCGCATCTATTTCTAGAAGATTCGTCAACACCTTCAACAGCTTAAAATTTCAGGACGAAATTTATTTAACGGGTAGGTACTGTAGTGACCCGAACTTTTCCATGTTTATATATATTAATTAAGATTGATATTTACATGATTAAATGTTTCCAACATGTTAAGCAATCAAACTTGTTAAGACTTGATTAATTGAAATATGTTTCATATAGACAATTGACCACCCAAGTTGACCGGTGATTCACGAACGTTAAAACTTGTAAAAACTATATGATGACATATATATGGATATATATATATAGTTAACATGATACTATGATAAGTAAACATATCATTAAGTATATTAACAATGAACTACATATGTAAAAACAAGACTACTAACTTAATGATTTTTAAACGAGACATATATGTAACGATTATCGTTGTAAAGACATTTAATGTATATATATCATATTAAGAGATATTCATACATGATAATATCATGATAATTTAATAATTTAAAATCTCATTTGATATTATAAACATTGGGTTAACAACATTTAACAAGATCGTTAACCTAAAGGTTTCAAAACAACACTTACATGTAACGACTAACGATGACTTAACGACTCAGTTAAAATGTATATACATGTAGTGTTTTAATATGTATTTATACACTTTTGAAATACTTCAATACACTTATCAAAATACTTCTACTTAACAAAAATGCTTACAATTACATCCTCGTTCAGTTTCATCAACAATTCTACTCGTATGCACCCGTATTCGTATTCGTACAATACACAGCTTTTAGATGTATGTACTATTGGTATATACACTCCAATGATCAGCTCTTAGCAGCCCATGTGAGTCACCTAACACATGTGGGAACCATCATTTGGCAACTAGCATGAAATATCTCATAAAATTACAAAAATATGAGTAATCATTCATGACTTATTTACATGAAAACAAAATTACATATCCTTTATATCTAATCCATACACCAACGACCAAAAACACCTACAAACACTTTTATTCTTCAATTTTATTCATCTAATTGATCTCTCTCAAGTTCTATCTTCAAGTTCTAAGTGTTCTTCATAAATTCTACAAGTTCTAGTTACATAAAATCAAGAATACTTTCAAGTTTGCTAGCTCACTTCCAATCTTGTAAGGTGATCATCCAACCTCAAGAAATCTTTGTTTCTTACAGTAGGTTATCATTCTAATACAAGGTAATAATCATATTCAAACTTTGGTTCAATTTCTATAACTATAACAATCTTATTTTAAGTGATGATCTTACTTGAACTTGTTTTCGTGTCATGATTCTGCTTCAAGAACTTCGAGCCATCCAAGGATCCGTTGAAGCTAGATTCCTTTTTGTCTTTTCCAGTAGGTTTATCCAAGGAACTTAAGGTAGTAATGATGTTCATAACATCATTCGATTCATACATATAAAGCTATCTTATTCGAAGGTTTAAACTTGTAATCACTAGAACATAGTTTAGTTAATTCTAAACTTGTTCGCAAACAAAAGTTAATCCTTCTAACTTGACTTTTAAAATCAACTAAACACATGTTCTATATCTATATTATATGCTAACTTAATGATTTAAAACCTGGAAACACGAAAAACACCGTAAAACCGGATTTACGCCGTCGTAGTAACACCGCGGGCTGTTTTGGGTTAGTTAATTAAAAACTATGATAAACTTTGATTTAAAAATTGTTATTCTGAGAAAATGATTTTTATTATGAACATGAAACTATATCCAAAAATTATGGTTAAACTCAAAGTGGAAGTATGTTTTCTAAAATGGTCATCTAGACGTCGTTCTTTCGACTGAAATGACTACCTTTACAAAAATGACTTGTAACTTATTTTTCTGACTATAAACCTATAATTTTTCTGTTTAGATTCATAAAATAGAGTTCAATATGAAACCATAGCAATTTGATTCACTCAAAACGGATTTAAAATGAAAAAGTTATGGGTAAAACAAGATTGGATAATTTTTCTCATTTTAGCTACGTGAAAATTGGTAACAAATCTATTCCAACCATAACTTAATCAACTTGTATTGTATATTATGTAATCTTGAGATACCATAGACACGTATACAATGTTTCAACCTATCATGTCGACACATCTATATATATTTCGGAACAACCTTAGACACTCTATATGTGAATGTTGGAGTTAGCTATACAGGGTTGAGGTTGATTCCAAAATATATATAGTTTGAGTTGTGATCAATACTGAGATACGTATACACTGGGTCGTGGATTGATTCAAGATAATATTTATCGATTTATTTCTGTACATCTAACTGTGGACAACTAGTTGTAGGTTACTAACGAGGACAGCTGACTTAATAAACTTAAAACATCAAAATATATTAAAAGTGTTGTAAATATATTTTGAACATACTTTGATATATATGTATATATTGTTATAGGTTCGTGAATCAACCAGTGGCCAAGTCTTACTTCCCGACGAAGTAAAAATCTGTGAAAGTGAGTTATAGTCCCACTTTTAAAATCTAATATTTTTGGGATGAGAATACATGCAGGTTTTATAAATGATTTACAAAATAGACACAAGTACGTGAAACTACATTCTATGGTTGAATTATCGAAATCGAATATGCCCCTTTTTATTAAGTCTGGTAATCTAAGAATTAGGGAACAGACACCCTAATTGAAGCGAATCCTAAAGATAGATCTATTGGGCCTAACAAACCCCATTCAAAGTACCGAATGCTTTAGTACTTTGAAATTTATATCATATCCGAAAGGGTGTCCCGGAATGATGGGGATATTCTTATATATGCATCTTGTTAATGTCGGTTACCAGGTGTTCACCATATGAATGACTTTTATCTCTATGTATGGGATGTGTATTGAAATATGAAATCTCGTGGTCTATTATTATGATTTGATATATATAGGTAAAACCTATAACTCACCACATTTTTGTTGACGTTTTAAGCATGTTTATTCTCAGGTGATTATTAAGAGCTTTCGCTATCGCATACTTAAATAAGGACGAGATTTGGAGTCCATGCTTGTATGATATTGTGTAAAAACTGCATTCAAGAAACTTATTTTGTTGTAACATATTTGTATTGTAAACCATTATGTAATGGTCGTGTGTAAACAGGATATTTTAGATTATCATTATTTGATAATCTACGTAAAGCTTTTTAAACCTTTATTGATAAAATAAAGGTTATGGTTTGTTTTAAAATGAATGCAGTCTTTGAAAAACGTCTCATATAGAGGTCAAAACCTCGTAACGAAATCAATTAATATGGAACGTTTTTAATCAATAAGAACGGGACATTTCAGAAGATGTGGAGACAGTACCTCTATGGGATAAAATTCACGGTGTTTACTGATCATAAAAGTCTTCAACATATCTTTGACCAGAAGCAACTGAACATGAGACAAAGGCGTTGGGTCGAGTTATTAAATGACTACGACTGCGAGGTTAAGTATCATCCTGGTAAGGCAAATGTATTTGTCGATGCCCTTCGTAGAAAGGATCGTGTCAAACCGATTCGAGTCCGAGCTTTAAATATGGTTATTCATATGAATCTTACATCTCAAATCCGTGAAGCACAACTTGAGGACATTGAAGGAAGAAAATGTCCAACTCGAGGGACTTAAAGGTCTCAAAAAGCAACTTGAACTCAAGGAAAATGGAACAAGGTATTTCAATAACCGAATCTGGGTCCCATTCTTCGGAAACCTTCGAGAACTAGTCTTGGATGAAACACATAAGACTAGGTATTCTATTCACCCAGGCTCTAGTAAAATGTATCACGATGTGAAAGAGTTTTATTGGTGGCATAATCTGAAATCTGATATTGCTGAGTATGTGAGCAAGTGTCTTACTTGTTTGAAAGTTAAGGTCGAGCATCAAAAGCCATCTGAATTACTTCAACAGCCAGATATTCCGCAGTGGAAGTGGGAATGTATCACTATGGACTTTATTACTAAATTTCCCAAGACTTCTAGTGACAATGATACTATTTGGGTCATAGTGGATCGTCTTACTAAATCTGCGCACTTCTTACCGATCAAAGAAACTGACAAAATGGAGAAATTGTCACAACTTTATATCAAAGAGATTGTCTCTCGTCATGGAGTCCATATCTCTATCATTTCTGATCGCGACAGCCATTTCACTTCTAGATTCTGGAAAACTTTACAATCTCAACTCAACATGAGTACCGCTTATCATCTGCAGACTGATGGTCAAAGTGAACGAAACATTCAAACATTGGAAGATATGCTTCGTGCTTGTGTTATCGACTTGGGCAAAGGTTGGGACAGACACATGCCTTTGGCTGAATTTTCTTACAACAACAGCTATCACTCAAGTATTAGGGCTGCACCTTATGAGGCCTTATACGGGAAAAAATGTAGATCCCCACTGTGCTGGGTTGAACTAGAGGACAGACAGTTAACTGGTCCTGAAATCATCCATGAAACTACCGAAAAGATCGTTCAGATTAAGAAACGATTAGAAACTACCCGCAACCGACAGAAGAGCTATGTTGATAATCGTCGGAAAGAATTGGAATTCAAAGTTGGTGATAAGGTCATGTTGAAAGTATCCCCTTGAAAAGGTGTCATTCGATTTGATAAACGGAGCAAACTAAGTCCGTGTTTTGTTGGACCTTTCAAGATTACCGAAAGGATCGGACCCGTGGCTTATCGATTAGAACTACCCGCTGAGCTTAGTAGTGTACACGACGTATGTCACATCTCAAATCTGAAAAAGTGTCTTGCTAATGATACACTTGTTACTCCTTTGGATGATCTTCACATTGATGATAAAATGCAATTCATCGAAGAACCTATAGAAATTATGGGTCGTGAGGTTAAGCGCTTGAAACTGAGCAACATTCCTATTGTTAAAATCCGTTGGAATTCATGAAAAGGCCTCGAGTATACCTGGGAACGTGAAAACCAGATGAGGCGGAAATATCCCTATCTCTTCTCAACCGCTGATGCATCCGAGAAGTCTACCTAAAACTTCGGGACGAAGTTTTCATTAACGGGGAGATACTATAACGACCCTCACTTTTCCATTTCTATTTTTACTAAATTGCCATTAGGGTTTGTGTGCTCGTAAAATTAATTTGACAAAACATTGACCAAATAGTAAACTTTTAGTCAACACTTTCTGTTAAATTAAAGTTTATGTTTTTCTGTGATATTATAAATAAAAATCTACAATGTATAATAAAAAAAATGTAACCTTTTATAAATGTAAAACTTTTAGGAATTAAATAAAATTTAATAAAAGTTAGGGACTAAATTAAAAAATATGTATATAAAGTATATAAATATAAATAAGCCGAAAAAAAGAAGAAATATATATGTAAATAAAAAAAAAGTTGGCCATATTTATATAATAAAAAATTAAATAATTAAATGATAAATCCTAAACTTCTATTCCTAATCTAATTCCAAGTATTTAGACTTACAATCCTAATCTTAACCTTAAACGAATTTGAATCTAACTCCAATTCTTAAACTCTAGAATCATCCTAACCATACTATATAAACACACCTAGAATCATAGTTTTTCATTCACAAATCACACTCAAAATCTCTATTTTTCCACTCTTTTTGTTCGGCAATTTGATCACCACCACCACCTCCAAAACAATCCCTCTGCTGCGTTTTTTTGCAACTAGTCGCCACCCAAATTGCAGCCATCCCTGCTGCTATTTTTGCCACCCAAACTGCCCCATCACCACCCTACTGCAGCCTCTTTTGCTGCTGCTGCTGTCCGTCAAAACCACCACCACAGCCACCACCCTGCAGCTGCTTTTGGCGACTGAAAACATCACCAAAAGTCACTTGTTTTGCTGCTATTTCCTGTTGTACCTGCGTGATCAAAACAGTCCAAGAACCCGCCCGTTTTGCCAACTTGTTGCTGTGTTTTCGCTGCTGCTGTCCCGGTTCATAATCACCATCATTCATTGTCTTTTTCTTGCTTCAATCCACTTTGAGGTATCCTAAACACCCTAATTTAATTATACTTTTTAATTTGTTCTTTTTAAGTATTGTATTAATTATTATGATCACATGAAGATGAATATAAATAAGGTATATATTTAATGTATATGAATATGTTAAAGATAATGAATTGATTATGATCATGAATATTATGAATACTTGAAGATGTTAATAAAAATAAGAGGTTTGAATATGATTTGAAAAGTAAAAGATGATCAAAAAGATTTAGAATTATTGAATATGTTAAAAGTTATGAGCATGATTAATGTTAATAAGTTATGAATATAGTTATAATACAAATATAAATGTTAATGGATAATGGTTAAGATAGTATAAAAAAATATATGATATATTGCATATATGCATGCAAATCATGTGCATGTATGTGTATGTGTATGTGTATATAATTTTTTAAAACATGAAAAGAAGATAAAAGTATATATATATATATATATATATATATATATATATATATATATATATATATATATATATATATATATATATATATATATATATGTGTGTGTGTGTGTGTGTGTGTGTATATATATATATATGTGTGTGTGTGTGTGTGTGTGTGTATATATATATATATATATATATATATATATATATATATATATATATATATATATAATATATATAATGTTCAAACCTAATATATGATGACTAGAATGTAACTATGATCATGTATATGTGATATAAGTAGTAGCATATATTTATATGTATCACTATCACTAATAACTTGATAATAAGACTAATAATAATATGATAGGTATGAATAAACTAAATGGATTTAATTAATAAAAGATAAATATAGCACTTAAACTATAGAATTTAAAAGTATTATGATGTAGTTATGCTATTATGATAAGGTGATAATGATAAACTTAAATTCATAGGTTACAAGTTAAGATAAGATAAAATTTAAAACATAATTAGTTACATAACACATGATAATATAAGATTATAAGGTTAAAAGGTTTAATTAAAGTAATAATATATAATACTATTATAACATATAAACCTATCTTATGTTGTAACACTTTAATTACACTAAGTTATACTATCACACATAAATATTAAACTATTAAGTATGATAATAATATACTAACGTATCGTATCTATACGCCTATAATACGTGAAGGTTATAATCAAAAGATAACGTATAACTTATACGAACTTCACCGCTACTTACGGTCAAAGGGATGATGTCTAGGTTGCCATTTATGGGACAAACTTGTGGATCTCAAATGTCATGACTTAGTTTCTGATCAAGAGTCTTGGGACCCGGTTACATCTGGTCATCCCCGACTTACTTGATAGCAACGAAGTTCGGGAAAAGTTGTACAACGTCTTTGTGAAGGATTATAACTCGAACTTTCTAAAACTAGAAACTTACTATAAGTGGAAGCTTTTCATAAATAGTAACTTTCCGAAAACAGAAACTTTCGAGGAAAATAAGAACTTTTCTCGTGAACCGTCACTGTTAATATAGTTGCTATATTAATAAACATACTTTTTGTCTGTTAGACAATAACTAACCAAATGTTATATCTCTAGGTTGAGATCTCCGGTCACTTACTCCTTTCATTATTCTTTTTGTGGAATAACTTACTTGCTACTAAGGTGAACTTCATAGCCCTGCTTTTTACTATTTCTTAAATGTTTTATAAATTTGGGGTGAGACACATGCTTGCTTTTAAACTGTTTTACGCTTTAGACACAAGTGCTCAAACTTTAACTGTGCTGCCATGCTATGTTTCATGCTAAATCCCTACCATGATATCGTTAATTGCTATGCATAACGTAAACTTAGTTATTGTGAGTAGATACTGAGAGCGATATAACGACCCTTATTTTTCCATCTATATAATGCCCGAACAAAAGATTTAAGTATAATGAATAAACTCTAAGTACTAATAAAAGGTCGTTATATACATACAAAATTAACGAACGTTAAACGAATAATAAATTTTATTCAACAACGTACGCGTAAGAATTTTTATAAAAAAAAAATTTATGTCATAACATGATTACATATAAAATACTTATATTAATTTTGTATTTAGTTAATATATTATACAATTAATAAATACAAGTATATATAAATGTAGTAACATATATAAAACTAATAAAATTATAAAGTAATAATTTAATTAAATAAAAACCACATTTAGTAATTATAATTTTATAAATACAGAATATATATTTATATTTATCAAAATTCGTATTTAATAATTAAATAAAAATAGAAATTTAGTTAGTTAACATTTTTAGAACTATGAAATATATATATATATATATATATATATATATATATATATATATATATATATATATATATATATATATATATATATATATATATATATATATATATATATATTTTAAAAAGTAGTATTTTTTTATATATAAACTAGATCTAGATCCACTTTTATTTATTTTATTCCTACTTTTAACTTTACTTTTATTTATTTATATTTTGAAATGGTGGCATGACTGGCCATAAATACTTTTAATTTTTTTACAAGACACTAGTTATTTTTTTATATAAACTTTTGTATTTTTTTATTTTCTCTTTACCAAAAATTGTAACTATAAATACCATAGCCTAGTTCACAAATTTTGTACACCAAAAACTTGAAGAATTCTCTCTCAAACCTCTGCAAAAATTATTTTTGTAAGTTCTTTATATTATTTTTATAGTTTTTATTTAGTTTTTATCATATTTTTGTGCTAGTTTTATGTTAAATATCAAATAAATATGAAATTAATTATAATAAATAATGTAAATACATGATAATTAGTATTAAGTATCCTAATGACTATAAAAATTATTTTTATGAATTATACATTCGAATTTATATTTATTAAAAATCAAAAACTAATTTTTTTTATATTCGGTATATATAGATATATAATAAATAAATAGTAAACGATTATATATATATGTTTTTACAATTTTCGCTTATCACATATGTTATGAAAGTAATTATAAAAATTAATTTTTGATTTAATTGTCATTTTAAATAATTAATTTGTATTTTCTTTAGTTTTGCTACAGTAGCCGAAAACAGTGTTTTTTTAAAATAAAAAGAGAACTAAATGGTATAATATTTTTATGACTACAATAATTAATAGAAACTACTTTGGAACTATTAAGAAAGTTATAAAAATTATTTTTTTGAATTAATGAATATATATTTCTAGTTAATTTCGAATTTAAACTAATAACAATACAAAAGTTGAATTAAATAGTTAAACTATTAATATAATTATACAAATAATTTTTCTATGCTTAATATACTAATATAAGCTCACAAAAATTATTGGTTGAATTAATTTAGTTGATTTAATAATTATTACTTTATAAACTTTGATTTATTTCAAACCGAAAAAGAAATTAGCAATAAATACTTTTACACCATAACAAAAATTTATAAAATTTTCCTAAGTTTATTTTGATCAGTAGAACCTAAGAAAAATATAAGATGTGGTGTTAAACTTGTTTACCTATTTATTTTCATTTTAACTATTAAAATAATTATAAAAAGTAATATTTAATACACAAAACTTAATATTAATGTATAGAAAATTTTTATTATGTTTTATACAAGTTACTTACTGTTATGAAATCAATAAAACACTTGTTAGCATCATTAGATAATTATTGGAGCTTATATTGATCTAAAACATAATTTAAACTATATATATATATATATATATATATATATATATATATATATATATATATATATATATATATATATATATATATATATATATATATATATATATATATATGTATCCTTACATATATATAATATATATATATTAAACACTTATAAGTAAAGTATATAAAGTGTTGTATTTCTATACGCACCTAAAAACGTATTGGAACGGTATATTAGATGGGTATAGATCTTGATCTTTCTCGAGTGGATGGACGCTCGAAAGTCTAGGCGGAGAGTTTGGATTACCGAGTTAAAGGATCCTGTGGCTCAGAAACCTATGACCTGAAAAGGCCATTTTAAATTGAAAGTGTTAGATTGGAAGCTTGTCTAGTATGAAAAGCCTTTCCAAAACGATAAACCTTCTTTAAACTTACTATAAAAGAAAATACTTACACTTATCATAATACGGGCAAAACATCTAAACTATTCTCAACTTATTCTTAGGTTGACTTCTCTGTGCTTCGATCATCCATACTTTCTCTTTAAGGAATACTTTCACTCACCGAATTACTAAGGTGACTTTCATAGCCCCACTCTTATTGCTATAGCACTTTTTATACTTACTGGGGTGAGACACATGCTGCTTTTATACTTTAAACAACTTAGACACAAGTACGAACCTAAACTGTACTATGACTAGCTTATGCTACTAAGACCCTACAGTGATATTTTTTAACTGCTTTCAGGATAAGGCATTCTTAATTATTGGGGGTAGGCCTATCGGGAGTAACGTCCCCGATACATTTGACCGCGATGTCTTTGTATTACTTAATAATGATTTAAACATGGTGATAAGGTACTGCCAACTTATCATCGGGGCAACAAAACAAACGTTTAGTCTAAAATATCACGAATCAGTACTACTTTTGGATCTGTGTGATCTACTTTTATAACAAATCTTGTGGTCTAAGAACAAACGGTCAATCATATTTGTTAAACCTATGAATTTCACTCAACCTTTTTGGTTGACACTTTTAGCATGTTTGTCTCAGGTACTGAATGATCAGGACCTCTATATCTACTGCTTATGTGATGACTTACTTGGCTAGGATCAAGACTTATCGCATATTTACTTTTCTGCATTTGAACAATTTATAATTCTTGTAACGACATTATTAATCCTTCCGCTGCAAAATTTGGTTTTATTCATATAGTATTTGTTCTCGTATTATAATATGTTGGTTTATTTGATATTAGTAACGTTTCTTCCAGACCCTATTGGGAGGACGTTACAGATTGGTATCAGAGCATAACCAGGCTGTTATAGAGAACCAGGATTGCATTTTATGTGTGCCTTACTTGTTAGCTAGGGTACCTTAGCGATCTAGGAAACTATAACCTTTCCTGCCTTAGACTTTAAAGCACTTAGGATTACCTTAGAATGTTAAAGCAAAGAGTTCAACCCTACCTCTCATTCTTTACAATCTTAGCTTAAAAATCTAATCAAAATCTCTATCTTAATGTTAGGATGTCAAGCTATCATCAATTAAACAAAATGACTCTTTTCAAACCAGCTGAGAAAGATACTGAAGGATCTTCTACCGAAAAATCAGTTCGAAGCCCACTTTATAATCCTCCTTCACCACCAATGAACTATAGCCCGAAAACTCGTTACAACTCGCGTGGGTCTCCCGAATATTATCCAACCCCGAGAAATGAAAGCAAAGGAAAACATCATGCCAATACTGCTGACTCTCATCAACCTATGAATACTCCCAAACGGAATGCTCTTCAAGACCTCCCTAACTACGATAGTGACTTCTCAGGTTATGAGCCTGAAGAAGAGCCTATTAAAGAATCATCTGAAAACTCATCTCGAAAGAGAAAACAACCCGAACCCGCCGCCACTAGAGAAGCCGATCCATTATTTTGTAATAACATGGAAAACGTAAGGGTGAAGTCTGATATCCTCAACCTTCAGCGAAGTTGTGATAAGAATAAAGAGTATAGTAGGCGCCAAGTTGCTCGGATAGAAATGCGTCTAAACAACCTAGAAAAAGAAAACACAATCTTGAAAGAAATCATCAAAGAGTCCTTCTACTCTCAAACTGAAAAACTAGAAAAACTTGTGAAAAATAACATGGACAAAGTAATGGAGACAGTAATGAAAGTGAAGACTGAGGAAGAACGGAATACCCGTTGGGGAAAGCAATCTCTTGCCTACCTCCAAGAACTAGTTGAGTCTAAGATGAAAATAGAGAAAAACCTAATCAATCATCAACTGGCTATCAAGGATTTCAACAACAACTTTGTCAACAGCCGCATCACTAACCTTTACGATAATTTTGAATTCCTCTACGAGAAACAAAAGGAGAAAAATGAAAAGATAGAGAAATTTATGAAGGAAGCTGAGAACGAGAAAAAGAAGAACTAAAACCTATCTTTTGTTTTCCTATTTTCCATTTACCCATCTATGTAAAGGCTTATGCCTAAACTTTTTCCATTCCAAACTCGTGTAATAAAGGCTTATATAATGCCTCGTTTCCAATAATGTTAAGTGTTTATTTAAGCATATTGTCTTATTCACCTATGTGTGTTGTGCAAATGTTATAGATCATGATTGTAAACTTATAACATCTTGATTCTTCAACTAATAATGTATTTATGTTTTGAAGATCAATGGCTCACTCAACTCGTGGTAACAACAACAACAACAACAATCTTATACCAAATGTCACTCTTTCTACTGAGCAATTTCAATTGCTGCTAGCGGCCGCCCAAGGCAATAACAATAACAACAACAATCATAATGTTCCTTCTAAAACTTGCTCCTATAAAGATTTTAAGAACTGTAGCCCACCCACTTTTAGTGGAAAAGAAGAAGCCGTAGAACTGGTCCGATGGTTTGAAAAGCTAGAATCAATCTTCCGTATCTGTAACTGCGGAGATAATGATCGAGTGAAGTTTTCCACAAGTTCACTCACTGGCAATGCTATGACATGGTGGACTGCTCATGCCAAATCTGTGGGAATAGATAATGCTAATACTACCCCATGGGATGAACTCAAAGGCATGATGATCACTAAGTTTTGCCCAAGAAGTCAAGTCCAAAAGCTCGAAGCTGAGTACTGGGAACTCAGAGTTAAAGGAACCGATATCGAAAGCTATACCAATCGTTTTTTGGAGCTTTCTACCTTATGTCCCGAAATGTTCCCAACTGAAACCCGCAGGATAGAGCGGTATATCGAGGGTCTACCCGAGGATGTTCAAGGGAATGTGATTTCTGCCGAGAAGGTTACTGTGGATGCTGTGATCCACATGGCACAGAGTTTAATGATGGCTAAACGTAGGAGAGTTTCGGCTAATAAACAAGTCGAAGTTAAAAACGGTGACAATAAGAGGAAATTTGAACCATCTCAGGGTTCAGCTCAAAATGTTAACAAGAAACCGGGAAATGGTACGAGACCCGGTTATCAGGGTACTAGTCCGTTTTGTTCTAAATGTGAAAGGCATCATCCGGGAAAGTGCACTGCTGTGTGTACAATATGTAAGAAGATAGGCCATGCTGCAAAGACTTGTAGAACCCTACCTCAGAATAGAGCCATTGTTCCGGCTAGAGCTCCTCCAACATGCTATACTTGTGGTGAAAAGGGGCATATTAGCCCGAATTGTCCAAAGAAGAAAGATACTCCAGCTACTGGAGCAAATGTTACTGCCAAAGGTCGTGCTTTTGTGATTACTGCTGCAGAAGCCAGTGATGAGGATGAGGTCATTACCGGTACGTACCTCGTCAATAATTATTATGCCACTATTTTATTTGATACGGGAGCCGATAAGAGTTATGTGTCAAATGAGTTTTGCACCCTTTTTACTGAAAAGCCCCAAACCCTACAAACCAGACGATTAGTAGAAGTGGCTAATGGGAAGTTAATGAAAGTTGATAAAATATATAAAAACTGCAACCTAATTCTAGCCGATAAGGAATTCAAGATAGACCTTTTGCCGGTCGAGCTAGGTAGTTTCGATGTAGTGGTTGGAATGGATTGGTTAGGTCCATTGAGAGCAACCATCATGTGTTTCGATAAGACCGTTCAAATTCCGTTAGGAAGTGGAGAAACTCTTATTATCCAAGGCAAACGGAGTTGTTCCAATCTTAATATCATTTCATGTCTTAAAGCCCGTAAGTACCTTGTGAAAGGTTACTCCGCCATACTAGCTCACGTTAAAATGATCGAATTCGAAGAAACGCGTATTGAAAATGTCCCAGTTGTTAAAGATTTTCCCGATGTGTTTCCCGAAAATCTCCCTGGTCTTCCACCGCCTCGTCAAGTTGAATTTCAAATCGATTTATCTCCAGGTGCTGCACCCATTGCTAAAGCAGCGTATCGTTTAGCACCTTCCGAAATGAAGGAACTTTCTAACCAACTCCAAGAACTTTTGGATCTAGGTTTTATTCGTCCAAGTTCGTCCCCGTGGGGAGCTCCTGTCTTATTTGTCAAAAAGAAGGATGGTACATTGAGAATGTGTATTGATTACCGAGAGCTCAACAAGCTTACCATAAAGAATCGTTACCCGTTACCTCGCATTGATGATCTATTCGACCAACTTCAAGGGTCAAGCGTTTATTCTAAGATTGATTTAAGATCCGGTTATCACCAGCTCAGAGTCAAGGAGTCTGACATTCCTAAGACTGCATTCCGCACCCGATACGGACATTACGAATTTTGTGTTATGCCTTTCGGTTTAACCAATGCTCCAGCCGTATTTATGGATCTTATGAACCGTGTTTGCAAGCCTTACCTTGATAAATTCGTTATTGTTTTTATCGACGACATCTTGATCTATTCTAAAAGCGAGAAAGAACATGAGCAACATTTACGATTGATTCTTGAACTCTTAAGAAAAGAAAAACTCTACGCAAAATTTTCTAAGTGTGAGTTTTGGCTTAGAACCATACAATTCCTTGGACATGTTGTAGATAGTAATGGAATACATGTCGATCCCGCTAAAATCACCGCTGTTCAGAATTGGGAAGTGCCAAAGACTGCGAAGCATATTCGCCAATTTTTGGGACTTGCCGGTTACTACCGAAGATTTATTAAAGATTTTTCTCTTCTTGCAAAGCCTCTCACCAAGTTAACTCACAAAGGGAAGAAATTCGAGTGGTCCGAAGAACAAGAGTCTGCATTTAAGATTCTGAAAGAGAAGTTGACCACTGCTCCGATCTTATCTTTACCTAAAGGTTCCGACGATTTTGTTGTCTACTGCGATGCCTTGAAACAAGGGCTCGGTTGTGTTCTAATGCAACGCAAGAAGGTTATCGCTTATGCCTCCCGACAATTAAAGAAACATGAAGTTAATTACACCACACACGATTTGGAGTTAGGTGCTGTGGTATTCGCTTTGAAGATGTGGCGACATTATCTATACGGTACTAAGTTTACGATATTCACCGACCATAAGAGTCTTCAGCATGTCTTTAATCAGAAACAGCTAAACATGAGACAGAGACGATGGCTCGAATTGTTAAATGATTATGATTGTGAACTAAAGTATCATCCGGGAAAGGCAAATGTAGTTGCCGATGCTCTAAGTCGAAAAGACGAAGTTAGGCGTGTTCGTGCCTTGAATCTTAAGATCAAATCGAATCTCATCTCTCGAATCTGCGAAGTTCAAGTTGAAGCTATCAAACCTACACTTATCGAAGGAGAAGGACCTATAAATTTCGAAAACCAACTACAAGTTAAGTCCAATGGTACAAGATACTTTGGTAATCGAATTTGGGTTCCTCGTTATGGTAATCTCCGTGAACTAGTCTTGGATGAAGCACATAAGACTAGGTATTCTATTCATCCCGGTTCTAGTAAAATGTATCAGGATGTGAAAGAGTTCTACTGGTGGCCCAACATGAAAGGCGACATTGCTACTTATGTGAGTAAGTGTCTTACTTGTTCGAAAGTCAAAGCCGAGCACCAAAAGCCTTCTGGCCTTCTAACTCAACCCGATATTCCACAGTGGAAGTGGGATGGTATAGCTATGGTCTTTATCACAAAATTGCCTAAGACTGCAAATGGCAATGATACGATTTGGGTCATAGTTGATCGTCTCACTAAGTCTGCACATTTCATACCAATCAAAGAGACTGGCAGAATGGAAAAGTTAGCTCGACTCTATGTTAAAGAGATTGTTACTCGTCATGGTGTCCCTACTTCTATTATCTCGGATCGCGATAGTCGATTTACTTCCAATTTCTGGAAATCCTTGCAAGCGTCTCTTGGAACTCGACTCAACATGAGTACAGCTTATCATCCGCAAACGGACGGTCAAAGTGAACGAACTATCCAAACTTTGGAGGATATGCTACGAGCATGTGTTATCGATTTCGGTAAAGGGTGGGATAAACACCTACCTTTAGTCGAGTTTTCTTACAACAACAGCTATCACTCTAGTATTAAAGCTGCACCATTCGAAGCTTTATACGGTCGCAAATGTAGATCTCCGTTGTGTTGGGATGAACTCGAGGACAGACAATTAACTGGTCCTGAACTTATTCATGAAACTTCCGAAAAGATCGTGCAAATCAAGAAGCGTTTAGAAACCGCTCGTAGTCGACAAAAGAGTTATGCCGACCCTCACCGAAAACCGCCAGAATTCCAAGTTGGAGATAACGTTATGTTAAAAGTATCTCCTTGGAAAGGTGTTATTCGCTTCGGTAAACGAAATAAACTCAGTCCGCGTTATGTTGGACCTTTCAAAGTTATTCAAAGAATCGGTCCCGTTGCGTATCGATTAGAACTTCCAGCTGAACTAAGTCAAGTGCATGATGTGTTTCATGTCTCAAATCTGAAAAAGTGTCTCGCCGAAGATACTCTTGTTATTCCTTTGGATGATATCCGCATTGATGAGCAAATGCACTTTGTCGAAGAACCTATAGAGATTATGAAAGAAGAGGTCAAACAGACTCGTAAGAGCAACATACCTATTGTTAAAGTCCGTTGGAATTCGCGTAGAGGCCCCGAATATACCTGGGAACGCAAAGACCAAATGATACGAAAATACCCCCATCTCTTCCCAACTGTTGATGAAGCAGACGGGAACTCCACTTAAAACTTCGGGACGAAGTTTTCATTAACGGGGAGGTACTATAACGACCCTCATTTTTCCATCTATATAATGCCCGAACAAAAGATTTAAGTATAATGAATAAACTCTAAGTACTAATAAAAGGTCGTTATATACATACAAAATTAACGAACGTTAAACGAATAATAAATTTTATTCAACAACGTACGCGTAAGAATTTTTATAAAAAAAAAAATTTATGTCATAACATGATTACATATAAAATACTTATATTAATTTTGTATTTAGTTAATATATTATACAATTAATAAATACAAGTATATATAAATGTAGTAACATATATAAAACTAATAAAATTATAAAGTAATAATTTAATTAAATAAAAACCACATTTAGTAATTATAATTTTATAAATACAGAATATATATTTATATTTATCAAAATTCGTATTTAATAATTAAATAAAAATAGAAATTTAGTTAGTTAACATTTTTAGAACTATGAAATATATATATATATATATATATATATATATATATATATATATATATATATATATATATATATATATATATATATATATTTTAAAAAGTAGTATTTTTTTATATATAAACTAAATCTAGATCCACTTTTATTTATTTTATTCCTACTTTTAACTTTACTTTTATTTATTTATATTTTGAAATGGTGGCATGACTGGCCATAAATACTTTTAATTTTTTTACAAGACACTAGTTATTTTTTTATATAAACTTTTGTATTTTTTTATTTTCTCTTTACCAAAAATTGTAACTATAAATACCATAGCCTAGTTCACAAATTTTGTACACCAAAAACTTGAAGAATTCTCTCTCAAACCTCTGCAAAAATTATTTTTGTAAGTTCTCTATATTATTTTTATAGTTTTTATTTAGTTTTTATCATATTTTTGTGCTAGTTTTATGTTAAATATCAAATAAATATGAAATTAATTATAATAAATAATGTAAATACATGATAATTAGTATTAAGTATCCTAATGACTATAAAAATTATTTTTATGAATTATACATTCGAATTTATATTTATTAAAAATCAAAAACTGATTTTTTTTATATTCGGTATATATAGATATATAATAAATAAATAGTAAACGATTATATATATATGTTTTTACAATTTTCACTTATCACATATGTTATGAAAGTAATTATAAAAATTAATTTTTGATTTAATTGTCATTTTAAATAATTAATTTGTATTTTCTTTAGTTTTGCTACAGTAGCCGAAAAGAGTGTTTTTTTAAAATAAAAAGAGAACTAAATGGTATAATATTTTTATGACTACAATAATTAATAGAAACTACTTTGGAACTATTAAGAAAGTTATAAAAATTATTTTTTTGAATTAATGAATATATATTTCTAGTTAATTTCGAATTTAAACTAATAACAATACAAAAGTTGAATTAAATAGTTAAACTATTAATATAATTATACAAATAATTTTTCTATGCTTAATATACTAATATAAGCTCACGAAAATTATTGGTTGAATTAATTTAGTTGATTTAATAATTATTACTTTATAAACTTTGATTTATTTCAAACCGAAAAAGAAATTAGCAATAAATACTTTTACACCATAACAAAAATTTATAAAATTTTCCTAAGTTTATTTTGATCAGTAGAACCTAAGAAAAATATAAGATGTGGTGTTAAACTTGTTTACCTATTTATTTTCATTTTAACTATTAAAATAATTATAAAAAGTAATATTTAATACACAAAACTTAATATTAATGTATAGAAAATTTTTATTATGTTTTATACAAGTTACTTACTGTTATGAAATCAATAAAACACTTGTTAGCATCATTAGATAATTATTGGAGCTTATATTGATCTAAAACATAATTTAAACTATATATATATATATATATATATATATATATATATATATATATATATATATATATATATATATATATATATATGTATCCTTACATATATATAATATATATATATTAAACACTTATAAGTAAAGTATATAAAGTGTTGTATTTCTATACGCACCTAAAAACGTATTGGAACGGTATATTAGATGGGTATAGATCTTGATCTTTCTCGAGTGGATGGACGCTCGAAAGTCTAGGCGGAGAGTTTGGATTACCGAGTTAAAGGATCCTGTGGCTCAGAAACCTATGACCTGAAAAGGCCATTTTAAATTGAAAGTGTTAGATTGGAAGCTTGTCTAGTATGAAAAGCCTTTCCAAAACGATAAACCTTCTTTAAACTTACTATAAAAGAAAATACTTACACTTATCATAATACGGGCAAAACATCTAAACTATTCTCAACTTATTCTTAGGTTGACTTCTCTGTGCTTCGATCATCCATACTTTCTCTTTAAGGAATACTTTCACTCACCGAATTACTAAGGTGACTTTCATAGCCCCACTCTTATTGCTATAGCACTTTTTATACTTACTGGGGTGAGACACATGCTGCTTTTATACTTTAAACAACTTAGACACAAGTACGAACCTAAACTGTACTATGACTAGCTTATGCTACTAAGACCCTACAGTGATATTTTTTAACTGCTTTCAGGATAAGGCATTCTTAATTATTGGGGGTAGGCCTATCGGGAGTAACGTCCCCGATACATTTGACCGCGATGTCTTTGTATTACTTAATAATGATTTAAACATGGTGATAAGGTACTGCCAACTTATCATCGGGGCAACAAAACAAACGTTTAGTCTAAAATATCACGAATCAGTACTACTTTTGGATCTGTGTGATCTACTTTTATAACAAATCTTGTGGTCTAAGAACAAACGGTCAATCATATTTGTTAAACCTATGAATTTCACTCAACCTTTTTGGTTGACACTTTTAGTATGTTTGTCTCAGGTACTGAATGATCAGGACCTCTATATCTACTGCTTATGTGATGACTTACTTGGCTAGGATCAAGACTTATCGCATATTTACTTTTCTGCATTTGAACAATTTATAATTCTTGTAACGACATTATTAATCCTTCCGCTGCAAAATTTGGTTTTATTCATATAGTATTTGTTCTCGTATTATAATATGTTGGTTTATTTGATATTAGTAACGTTTCTTCCAGACCCTATTGGGAGGACGTTACAAGCGACGTCTCTAAGCAGTTGCCCGTTGGTCTTTGGTTACATAATAATGATTTTAATGACACTGACAATTCAAGGTGTCATAGGGTAACTTTGTTTAGTTTCGATATCATACACTTCAGCACTACTTTCAACCGTTTTATACTAAATCTTGTAGTCTAAAAACTTTGGTTGTTTACCTATCTAAACCTATGTTGTTCACTCAACCATTTTTGGTTGACACTTTAAGCATGTTTTATCTCAGGTGAAGATTGCTAAAAGATTACTTGCTACTTGGACTTGGCTGCTATGGATTCCGCATTCATTATTTATGTTATGCATTAAAACAATTTCATATACATTTTGGTTTATCATTTGTAATGACAATTTATTTTCCGCTGCTTTAAATACATTGTTAAAAACGTCTCATTTAGAGTCGTTCTCGCTTTACACTTGTATTTTGGTATTGGTTAGTCACATATGACCCCCGATCCTATTTAGGGGGTGTGACAGATTTTGCCACATATTTTTATATATTATTTTAGTATTTTTTATACACAACTATCAATATACCACATCACCCACCACAAATTTAACACTTAAATTTGACTCTGCCCTTTAGAATCTTTACTTTTTGACCTTGCCACATTACCAAAAAGTACATCACTTGTCTTTTACATCACAATTAGAGTTGGAAATAGTCTTAGTGTTGCAAGTTTCATAACTACAAGTTTTTGATTATGTTTTGAATTTTGTATGGTTTGATTTAAAGAATTTTGATGGAGTGGGTGGGGGTTTTATTAAGGTTTTTCTTGAAAAAATTAGACTATGAAGCGTTGTGCCTTTACCCTCACATGTCTAGCACATGATCATTTTTAACATAATTATTAACGATAGTCAGTGTCATGGACTATACTAGCAAGATTTGAAAATCACAGAGACCATTTTAGTAAACAAAACCACATTTCAAACCAACATATTTTGACAAGCCACACAAAGAATCTTAGTAATTATGTCTAAAAATACCCTTAAATGATACGGAGTACTCCCACCCAACACCTATACTATATAGCATAATAATTGTCTAACAGTATCATGGGAGCTCATCAATCTTGAATTTATGAGTTTGAGTCACGTCATGAACAAAAAATGTGTGTGTGTTGTTGATTAAATAAAACTAGAGCGCATAATTTCATTTATTTTATTGTTATTTACACGGTTTATGATTTAAGTTTATTTATGTTTTACGTTTATGTTTAAAGCGTAAAGTTTTACGTTTATGTTGTATGTTTATATTTACGTTTTTAAAATTACGTTAACAGTTTACTTTTTTTTTAAAGAAAAACTTGTATTATATATTCACTATATCAAAAATTGCATGGAGCCATCAGCCATGTAAGAAAGGCATGGAAAGACGAACAACGACAGCGATTACAACATTTATTTACTATTACAGTAGCAAAAATAAAGGATGCAAATAGGACCAAGTGCCAGAAGATCAACTATCTGTGATCATATTATGTTTACGTTTACATATTATGCTTACAAATTACATTTACGTTTTAAGTTTATATTTTACTTCATTTACGTTTTATTTTGTTTTACAAATTACTTTCGTGTACGTTTTATATTTTACGTTATGTTTAAGTATAATCATTGTTGAAAAAACCCTGATTACTTCTGATTAATCTCCGATTATTACCTTTTAAGAAATTCGATTTTTAAAAATCCGTTTAATTAATCGGTTAACGTCGGTTAATTGGTCAAAATTATATTCGTTGGTCAAAGTCAATCAAGGTCAAAATTGATCAATATTTTAACATGTATTTCAAATAGAATTTAAGATTTTAAACAAATGAACGATTGTATTTTAGACAATTATGTTAAAGTTTAAATTTATGTGTATATTTTTTCTTTTGTATGTACACATATAACTTATAATTTATTATTTAAATGTATAAAATATTTCAGTCGGATTAATTCCCAATTAATCCGCGTAATTTTTATTACTCATCTAAAGTTCCAACCGAGTATTCTCTAATTAACTGGTTTTGCAATATGGCGTTTTTTTTATAATTCCTGTAATTTTAAAACTTCAAATATTTCATTCCTTCATCCGCAAATATTATTCTTTATTTGATACATTTCAATATTGTTTTATGACATTACTTATCCGAAATTCTAGCTTCACAACTGCTCAAAAGCAAACTGACTTTCGCTCTCTATATAATTCATCAACACGTTAAGAGATTAAAATTGTAGAGTAAGTTGTGGGAAAGTCGACTTAAAAATTAACTACAAAGTCCTTTTGTGATACTATGGTTTACAACTGTGTTATTTGATATTTGCAATATTAATACATCATTACTCATGATATTGTTTTTGTTTCCAAACAACCTAACAAATACGGTATAAAATCATATTAATTGGACAAATCAAAATTTGATTTGACCCTAAAAAAACTCCGCAAATTTTGCGGGTCTTAAACTAGTTCCTCTAATTTTAAAACTTCAAATATAAGATTTTTAACCTGTCAAATCCGTTAGAATTTCATATCTCTAAACCAAATGCAATCTTATGGTTTAACAGTACTTTAGGAATGAGAAATGATACTTTCACCCTCCAAATTTATAAATCAACTATCATCTGTCACTCTTTTTAAGACCATTCATAAAGGAGCGTGACATGTTTTCATCAAATGAGGTGGAATCCCACTTGGCACCTGTTTGACGCCCCTGACGCTTCTAACGAGGCGTCACCTCAGACGCTAAAGGAGTGTCAGTTGAGAATCTAACGAAAAAAATTAATACGTTAAAGTTTTTTCACCCAAATCAGAATCCAACATTAAATTTTATATATTATTAATTTATTTATTTTATACCAACTATCAATCATATTTTATTTTATCACCCATCACAAATTTTACATTCAAATTTGATACACTTATTTATTTAACTTTACACTTTGTGACATCATAAAAAATACACGATTTGATTCTAACATTGAGGATTAAAAATGGTCTAAAAACACTCTTCAATAAATTATAACAATAAAATATGTGTAACACATCATTAAATATAATTTAGAAAATTTTGTGATGTAAAAAAAAAAAAAATTAATGAAATCTATCAAATACAATGTTGAAATATATTCCCTTTTATGAATGAATTGGGACCAAAAATTAGACACTTCACAAAAGGTACACTTATTTTGGAGCACATCGAAAGTGAGACTGCTTAGGGTTCCTTATTTTCCGACCTCGTCAATCGCCAGACGATCTGCATCGCCGTTAAACTCCCGTCAAATTTCCTTTCTGCCGTTACCGTAAATTTCACAGTAAGCTGTTTTCTATTTGGTTTCTCCTCTCCTTTTTTTTCCTTCTGTTGTTTTCACCCACTCCTGTGTACTTCCATTAAGCAGCAGTTAACCGACTTTTCACGAAATTAGTATTGCTTCTTTACAATAGTTTGATCAACGGATTTAATGGTATGTACTATAAAAGTTTGTAACTGTAATTATTATGCAAGCGGATGTTGCTATGCTGCGCAACTGTTCGATAAAATGCCTCAGAGAAGTTGGCTGAATACATATGTGGTTGTGTAGAGTTCAAGTAGTTTTAGTTGTTGTTGTATCTGTAAATCCATATTTTGTTGCTGCTACTCTGTCATCAAGATATTTGCAAATATCAATTTACTGTTTGAGTGTCATATTTCATCGTCGCAAAATTGGAACCTCAACTGTCCACTTGTTAACATTATCAGCCTGAGAACAACTTCTTCACACGAAAGGTCACAATATACTACTATAGTTGTATCATTATTGTTAGTTTCCTGATACTTGTGATTTAAAGGACTTTTTACTAATTAAGTAGTTCTTGAGGAATTTGTTGTATTCTGGTTGTTAGAACCAACATGCCGTTGGTCTAGCAGGTTCAAGTCTCAGTTGAGACATAGGTGTCATAAAAGGTGTATACTTTTGCCAGTATTTACCTCTCGAAATGAACACTCGGAATTAATTTGAATGTTCAAATAATATCTGCTTTTACATCTCTATTTACAACATGTGTAAATAAATAAATCCCCCATATATGATTCGATGTGCATGATCCAAAGTGGATGTGCCTGATAAAGAACTATTTTTGTGTGGTGCACTGAATGCATCATCAATTAAGAAGAAAGGCGCAAATGTTGACAATAGGTCTGCCGTTTGGTTCTTATGCTGTAAGATTCTGACAGTTTACACTTTTTGACACAACACGAATATCGTGAATGTTGGGCATTAGAGATGAAACAGAGTTAATAGTCACCCATAAACGAAGTTTGTTGATACTATTATACTCGTAGGCATACAGTTTCGTCAGTTTTTTACACCTTTTATTGTTGTTCAGCATGCATGGCTTCTTTAATTGATTAGCCTGTGATCACAACGGATCTGATGAGGCAGGTAAAATATTTTATAAAGTCCAGTTCGGTTAAGCAACTATCCTATTCTGTATAGTTTTATGGGTGTATAGGGGTGCTTCATATTGTTATATGAAGAAAGGATAAACAATCAACATTGACAAAATAACATTCTAAAGCTCCTTTGATCCTTAAAAATTTAGATGTTGAACCTTAAGCTGTTTTTAGGGCTTCACATATTGCAATGCTGGGAAAGAGATACTTTAGTTGCATCTATTTATAGTTTAGCTCTATTGAATGATCAAAACCTCACATGTTTATGTATTTGATTCTAGTATCAACTCGTAGAATGTTGTAGTAATTTTGTGATGTTCAAAGCTGTATCTTGTAATATCTATATCTATCTTATATAATTGTCTCCTGCAACTTATTCTAGGGTGTATTTTTAGGCTATCATATATTAGTTTACAGCTTGTTTAATATATGTTATAACTGTTAATGATGATTAAGTATCCGAACCTTGTGGTGTTTATGACATCTAATCAGTATCTCTGATCACAGTATCATGTCTGGAAGTGAACAAAGGGAACCGATCAACGAGCAAGAAGTTGCAGCCAAATATGGCAGTATACGAACCGAGATGAATCAAATTTACTCCAAAATCACCGAACTCGAGATGGAAGCTAGTGAACACTCATTGGTGATTAATGCTATACAGCCACTTGATCCTACAAGGCGTTGTTACCGAATGATTGGAGGTGTACTTGTTGAAAGAACAATTAAGGAAGTGTTGCCAGCTGTTCAACAAAATAAGGAAGGAATCGAACTGGTGATTGCTCGACTTAATGAAGCGTTAGAGAGGAAGAAGAAAGAGTTGACTGATTTTGAAACTAAGTACAAGATTCGTATCAGGAAAAATGAGGGGGACTCCATGGATGATGGTAGCAAGAAAGAAGGATCTGCACAGGGAGTTCTTGTGGGTCCTGCAAATGCATAAGATATTCGTCCTGGTTTGTGCTCGTTTGTCCCCTTTAATTTACGTTGGCATACATTTTCATAATTGATGAACATGTCTCAATGATGTAAGAGTAGACTACTATTAGTTGGGTTTTTGGTACTCCTTTTGTCCGAAAGTTTTCAACACGACTTTATAGTAGCAAGGATTTGGTTGCCTGTGAACGGTTATTTCTAATTGTTGCATTCCGTACCCTAGTTAGATCTAATGGCTTACGGTCTGCTGCTTGTGTCGTGTGTTACTGAATTGTTATTGTAAGAATGTGTGTATATAGATGTCATCGCCTACTACAAGCCATGTTAGATGGTCATCCACTCATTCATGTTGGTTTACCTCTTGAAGTCGTAGAAAGATTGGTCAGAAGCTAACCCTTTCGCAAAATTGTGACCAATTATGTTGCATCATTTGCTAAAATGTTGTATGGTTATAGTTGTAGGTCACAATTCAAATAACCCTTTTAATGATATTAGAAGGAAAAGAAAGCCAACTTAAATGTATGATTTTCAAAAGCAACTTTAAATTGAAATAAAATGATGTAAACAAGTAAACACGTATAGTTTTTTCTTTTCAGGCTATTCGAAGAAGATGAAGTATTTTTTACTAAAATGTATGCTGACAAATCGGATTATCATTTAATTGTTTCTAACCCTTTCCCCGATCACTCAAGATATGAGACGGTGAAATTTGATCTTTGAGATCTTACTCCAACCACTAAGATGATTAAGTCAAACAAAATGTAAGTTGTTTGAATACTTGAAACACATGATTATAAGTGAAACACCTCTTAAAATATGTAAGGTCATAAGAAATCAACAATATCCAACTAGTTTATTTCCATTAGTCATTTTGCCGTAGGAAAAATGAACAAAAATCAAGCTATACAAATACTAACGTAAATTGAACAATGTTGGGGCGTAATCAGAGAAGATGCAGCCCACCGTAAATCCCTAAATCCTCCCAACAGCCAATGACACCTTAACCCAGAAACCCTAATCTTCAATTAACCAAAAAAATCTTGAACGCCACGGCCAACAAACACACGATCAGAAAGCTCAGCCAAAATGGCATTAACAGTTAATAAAACGACACTGGAACCCGCAATAACACCCAATACAACACCTGTTGTTCCAACGACTTTATTGAACGCGGGCCACTCAATTTTTCCGATCTCATCCACTACTCCACCCCAAATAGTCTCACTTTCATTATCTTTTTCAATATCTTTATTTTCCATCATTGCTTTCTTTATTTCCGTACCCAGTTCTGTAAGTTCTTCATCGGAGGGTGTTTTTTGTTGTTGTTGTTGTTGGTCGTTTTCTGTTGATTTAACGATTACTGAGAAACGTTTGTTGTTGGTTTTGGGCATGAAAACAGAAGTGGGTTTGAGCGTTTGGATGGTTTGGTAATTGGATACGGGTTTGATTTTTGATGATGATGATGGTGGTAGTGGGGATGGGATGAAATGTGATATGGAAAATGCCATTTTTATTTTTTGTTCTTAATAAGAGTTGAAACAAATACCTTCAATAGATAAGAAGTTGTTTTTGGTATTGTTCGTCGGACCATATCCTATCCTAATACTCTCTAAACTATAACTCCACTTATTTTATTTATATCGGCGTTATATCAACATCGACTATTTTAATATTTCTTTCATTAACTTTTCGTTAAATTATACTTACAATTACACCCATAAAAGGTAACGGGTTAAAAGTTTGATAAATTTAAAAGAAAGAAACCTATGTCCGACAAGCGCTTGCGGCATTCGACGAGAAGATGAACAATATGGTGGGCGAACCGGTCAAAGCCATTCTTCTTAACTCAACTCAAGTGACCCGCCTAAAAGGTAACGGCTAAACCTCGAAAGCAAAAGAAAAAAAATAAACCGGTTCAAGGAGCTGAGAGAGAAATTTCAAGAGTTCACAAAAAACATTTGAAGTCGGGCTCGAAGTTTTCACGTCGTATGCTTTTTTGTTTGATCAAGATGGTTTCTAATCTTATGCTAGTTACGTACATTGGTTACCGTCTTTTGTTTGTTTATGTTGGTTTAGAGTAGTTTCTCGTGTTTTAGCCTTTCCTGGTTCGAATTAGTGTTGTGAGTTTTTGTTTTGGTTGATAGATTGTTTAGCTCGGCGGTTTTCCGCATTTGTACGTGGGGTTTCATCACTTTGATGAACTCCATTCTAATTATAAGAGTTTTTCATTTTTTTTTGAGAAAAAGAAAAAAGAACTAGGACATTAGATGACCATGATATAAAATCTTCTTATTTTTTAGCTTCAGTAGGCTCTGAGGCAGTATCCTTTAAACAATAGGTGCAGGTTCAAATCCTGAGTTTTCTTCAAGTTTGTATCTCTGATATTCTGCACTCTGTGTGGACCAAACAGTTAACCTAAAGCATTCCAGGTACGCTTTGCGCAATGGATGCGAGGAGTTTCTTCCTAACGGGTGTGTGAGTGCCAAATGAGAGGATTCGATGCCAAAATTCCCATTCTAAAAAAATCATCTTTTTTTTTTTCGCTAAGAAAACAGAAATATATAAATAAAATATAAAAATTCGAAAAACTACAAGAATGAGAATTGAAAGATTCTTCAAGGTGGTGTGGATCCATAGATCGTGGTTCAGATCGAGTCTTAAGGTAATCGGGTTTTCGAGGTATTATGATGGGTCGAAGCATGCATTTTTTCGAGGTATATCGGTGGGTCGTTGCTAACAGATCGGGTACCTGATGGAGTATAATGGTGGTATAATGATGTTCCAAGATACAAATCAGGTTGGACTGGGTTCAGAACACACATACACCAAACTGTATGAAGATTGGTAGAAGAATGCTTTACTCCCACTGTAATGTATTTTTGCTTTTATAAGTACACTATTTAAAATGTGCTATGGTCCTTGATTTTCAATAGCTTTGATTATTTTGATGAGTCTTCGATTTTATCTGATTGTTGGTCGGTGATGGTGATTATTGGTGGTTTTTCAATTTCGAGTTTCAAGTCGTGGATATTGGTTCTAGTTTTACGGTCGTAGTTTCTTTCTCCGTTTACATCTCTACATTTTACGGTACCACCACTTGGTTGGATTGAGTGTGTTTAAGTTGATTGGTTATAGTTTCATCGGATATGTCTCGGTTGTCGTTGTGCTAGTCGGGTGTCGTTGTGCTAGTCGTGGTTGGCTTTTCATCTGTTTACACGCTTTCTGCCAGTGATTGCCCTTAAGTGGTACGGTGTGGTATTGATTTAATTATCGGGTTGATTCTTGGATTGTTGGACTATAGCCTCTTTTTTGAGATTGATGTAGTTTGATTCGATTTGTAATGTTCTTTGTGTTGGTCGTGATATCGTGTTTAGTGTTTAGTGGTGAAATCGCTTTACTAAGGTTATCGTGCAATATCGTTGTAATTATTAGCTTCTTGCTAGTTTTATTTTAATTAATAATAAACTTATTGCCTTTCAAAAAAAAAAAAAAATTTCTTCAAGGTTGCTTAAGAATACATTGAAAAAATTGACTTATGAACAAACTTAGCAGACAACCACCATCTTCTTATTTAACATGTCGATGACACAATCATTTTCTTTATTTATTAAGTGTGACTTACTGTAACAAAATCGGCCTATTAGCTCAGTTGGTTAGAGCGTCGTGCTAATAACGCGAAGGTCGCAGGTTCGAGACCTGCATGGGCCATTTTATTTTTGTTTTTCATTTTTATCGATTTTTATTTGTTTAAATACGCCCGTCCCAATTTCCCGCTAATATCTGTGCTAAAATGCTTAGAATCGAAGGTAACACTCAACAAATATCTCTGTTTCGCTCACTCATTCAAAACAGAGCGTAAGTTTTAACAAAACACTACTTAACAGATTAAATTATTGCAATTGATTATCTCTCACAATGATACTGCTTCCATAATAATCACACAGTTTCGTTTCAAAACCTTTCTCATTTTTTACAGATTCGATGACGGAACCCTAGGCTTTCTGGAAACACTGTTAATCAGCAAAGACGTAAAATCGCTGCTAGATGTTCGACGGACCTTGCGACAGTTCATGACACATGAATCCGTATGCGTTCTTCGTGAAATTAACGACAAATCTGTTGATCACAAGCTTCTGGTTTGTGATTTCTTTGTTCGCGCTTATGCTATTATCGGCGATCTAGAGGTATGTGATTTTAATTATTTGTTCAGTTAATTAATTACGTCAATTTGTTGATTTCATATGTCTGCCGGTAGCTAGGGTTTTATAATCGAGATTATGTGCTCGCGGCGTATAGTTTATGATAATTATCGTAAGTTTGAGATCTCTTGAATTACAATTGACCTTATGAAGAGAGGAATTTTAACCTGAACGTATGGATACTGAGTAAGGCTTAGTAGAATGATGATCTATGTAGTTTGATTTAGTGATGTGTGGATGTTTACATGAAGTAATGAGGTCACCGTTGCTTAATTTGATATAGATGTCTGTTTGATATCTGTTGACTATAATTTAATTAGATAAAGAGAGGAGTTTGAGTAGAAGGTTAGGAATATCAGTTTAGTGATCATTGTAGTTTGAATTTGGATAATGTTGATAGAGACTGAATGAAGCTAAATTAGATAAATTATGCTTTCTTTTCGCATTCTTAGAATGTTTTTGTAGCGAGTTAATTGACAAAAGCTTACTTAATTGCTGTAATAATGATCTGATTCAGTCATAATTATTAGGAGATCAATAAGTTTATCGAGTGAAATTAGGCCTCGGTCATCTTCAATGTTAGTATGTGTAGTGGAATGGCTCTATTTTAAGTGGTTATGGTGGTTATGGTTATGTCTATTAATACTGCTTGATAACTGCGTCAAGCTGATCTATTTTGTGTTCATTATTTTCAGAGTTGCTTGGCGCTGAGATATGAGGCATTGATTCTACGGGAATTTCATTCTGTCGGAGATCAGCAGCTACGTGTTTCTTATAGAGAATGGGTCACGTTTGCTGAGCACGCTCTTGAGAACAGGTTTCATGCTATTGCTAGAAAGGTGATTACACTCTCTCGTGAATGTGACTTCAAATTAATGAGCAAAAATCGTGACAATAACAATTATCTCTTCTCATATAGTTTGTATTAACAAACATAGCAAGTAAACTTAAAGCATAATAAGCTGTTTCTATTGTCTTCGTTTTGTTCACTTGGTGTAAATCTAAATCTCTACATCCACATCGTACCCATATCTTTATACTTGCAACATAGCATGACATCAAGTTCTTTTACTATGAATTTGGCACACAATCAGCGTAGCTAAGATGATGTAAATTGTAACGCCTAGTAATAATGTCAGTCAACATAAAATGATGGCACTTTATAACGTGTAAAATGATGCTTTTAGGTAGAATATATGAAACACATGCAGTGAATTCCTCTATTTTACCCCCTTTCTCAACTGGTGTTAGGTTCGTTTTTAACAAAATTCTCGTGAGCGAAATTATAAACCTGGTTATCTGGAACGTCTCCAGGAAAATGTGAAAAGATGAAGTACCATTTTATTTTCGGATTGAGGAAATTGTAATTATTGCAGTGTTTTAACTATAACGATCCAAAATTGGAGTTTTTATGCTTGGAGTTGTTGGCTGCAGATGAATTTTGAAGTTATGTGTTTGGCATGTCCTTTAGTTCGATTTTTATACTACTTAATGTTATTATTTTTTCATATTTGGAAAACATATGGTAGTTCATACAACTATCCACTATAGATACAGCTATGTCTTTACAACTCATTATATCGTTGTTATTGCATTTAAATCTGTCAAGTCTGTGCTAACATGTTTTCAAAAATCGATAGTATGGAAAGGGTTTCGACTGTCTGTATCTCCTGCACGTAACTATGCCTAACGGTTTTCATCTGTGCTTTAAACGTAACTGACGTTTGTATACCTTTTCTGAAGAAATTAATAACAAATATATATTCATTCTGTAGGCATGTGAGAAAGCTCTTGCATGTTTTCACGCCGATGTATTGCTAAAAACTGAAAAATCAGATACATTATCCGAAGATATGGAAGTAATTAAAAAAGTTAAGGCAATAAAGGACATTGCTACAGTCAGAGCTTCTTCACAATCCGGTATGTCCCAATCAGTCAGTTGTTAAATCCATTGAATCACTTTTTCCTGTGTTTCTATTTTCACATTTGATGACCAACACTTATTTGGGAACTTTATTAATATTGCTGGTGTTCACATGGGTAATATCGTTGAACTTATTTACATGATATGTTTTATTTAATGTTAATTTCTAATTTCTAAATTTTTTCAAGTTTTTTGGGGAAAAATCAGTTCAGGCGCAGGCAGTCGATTACTTGAAAAGGAAATCAGCCGAGACTGACAAAGTTTCCACATCTGTCATCAATGAAAAGGGACATTCAGCCAGCGTTTTGTTCAGGAACGGAATTAAGAAGCATAATGCACGAAAATTACGAGAGCTACAAAGGCGATAGCAGATTATCATCAGATTACATGGCACCTAAGGTCCACGCGTCTGCTATTTACCTAGTTGTTATTGCGTATCTCTGTACATGATCATTTTTGTTGTTTTTGTTATCGCTAAAAACATGATTAATATTGTATAATTGTCTTAAACCATCCAAAACAAGGTAATAATACATTTCATACAAGATTTTGTCACCACTGTTTCTTTCTTTTGTTCTGTTTCGTTACATAACTCGCTTTGGTTCGTATGTATTTCTCTGATTATTACATATTTAAAATTTGAAATACATCATCTACAACGTTACATAATCATGAGAGACATGTTATATAAGCAGTCACTCTCTACTGGGTTATGCTTAGTTAAAATTTGACAGAAACAGTCCACCCATTACATATTCAACCGAGTTTGGGATTTTGTCAGAATGAAGTTAAAGTTTAAGCATAATTATGGTTGTAGCAGATACTCTAAATTGTTAAGTAGATACGCTACACTTACCATCCAATACAAACTCTTTATAAGTTTGAGCTGATTCAGTCATAATGGTTGTAGCAGATATGTGCCTGAATACCTATATGTTTAATTACACATTCACCTTGTTACTTTCTGTTCCATTATTCCTCCAACAATAGGGCATCATGGTATCCTGTCTATCTGTCATTACTATGGGTCACTGATCAGATGTGTAAGTGGGCCTGAGTGTATTTGGGCCATCTTTAATGCCTTTAGGATACTTAAATGCCATGCCTGAACAGATAGTTATTATGCACCATCTTAATTCAATGAACTTTATAAACTTTGGGAAGTCTAGTATCTTTGGTCAGTCAATAGATTTTTTTTCCTCTTTCTCAATTTACTATATATGACTATAGCTTTGTGTGATTAAGTTAATATACATTCACCAGATATTCTATTTGTATGTGAAGTTACTACTGTTTGCTAGGATCCTAAGATCTACAGAAACAAAGCATGCTAATTAGTTTTTGTTACTTTTTTTTTTTCCGAAAATAACTATAACTTATATAGAAACAAAACACGTTCTCGAAAAGAAAATGAATTCAACAAAGAGTACAAAAGAAGGTCCTGGTGAGACTCGTCCCTAGATGGTGGCTACCAACATACTATCTAGAGTCTCAACTACCTAAACCGATACGAATTAAAACTACAAGCATACGAAAGTAACAACTTACAAATTTGAAAAATAACAATACATGAACATGAAACCGATAAGGAACTCAAATGTTCTTAATGAACACGTCTAATTTAATCATTTCTACATCTTGAACCACTTTTTTTCTTTCACTTTTGCTGTTTCTGTAACATGTAATTAATGACACCAACCTAAGTTTAAAACAATAATTTTGTTTAAAAGAGTAAACCTGCAGCAACAAAATAGTATGGTCCCTTGGCCCATGGAATCACATGCCCATTGCTTCTGCCACTTCTGTCAACTATTATTACATTATTAGTATTAATTATTATTTTTATTACTCTATTATTTACTGCCCTTCAGAAATGGTGTAGATGACATATTGCAGTTTTGGAACCTTTTGAATAGAACTCTCTCTTTTGCATTGGAAATTCCAATTTCCTTCTGTTCCGGCAATTGGAATTCAGGTCAGTCTTTTGCTTCTCACTGAATAAATGCCCTATGTTTTTTAACTACTATTATTCTGTTTTCCAAAAGCATCTTCATACAATGCATAACAGACATAAATATTTACCAATTAATTTTACTAGAAATAACTTGATATGGCGCCACAACAACAACTGTTGGTACTATTTTTCGTATAGCGGGTGAAAGGTACCGGTACAGGACAATAACAGCCTAGCGTTAAGCGATATGATGCCGACTGATGTTTGCCCTCGGGAAATAATCCTTGCAGACCCGGAACACGGATAAGAGATCCATGGGGTGGCCTCAATCAGTCTTTGGATCAATCTGTAATTGATCCGTCTAGCGTTGTGTTGCTAAGCGGTTAATGTTTTAGAGTGAAAAAGAACTGTGTAAGAGAACTGCTCTCTGACTAAAGTTCATATATGAAATGTGGTGACACAAGGGGTCTATTTATAGGCGTAGAATGTCCGAAATTCCCGGAAAAACACGTGTCAAACGCTGATTAATTCAGTTATGCGAAATATCCGGAACCGACTTTGGCGTGGCTGACGTGGCTGCGTGCCGCTCACGCGCTTAATCAAAGGGCTTAAGCATAGAAGCTGCCTGCAGGGCTTACGCATGACGCTGGGCGGCCTGCTGAACGTTGGATGACAATTGCTAAAAACTGCCAAATATTATTATCTTTTATGCTCTTTGATCCATTCTGCTGTATAAAAACGATGCTTTTATGCGTGTATCCCCTAGGATACACCATTAACAACAAAACCCAATACCACATAAGTTGTCTATGAGGGAGGTGAGATGTAGACAATCCTTCTCCTATCCGAGAATAAAGACAAGTCATTTCTCCACCCATACTGAAAACACTCTCAAAAGTAGAGAAACTCATCCCTCTCCCTATTCGACGGATAGAGAAATTGCTTTTGAGTGGACCTCCGGCCAATAAGTAGGAAATTTTTTTAAAAAAAATAAAATAAAAATAAAAATAAAATTAAGATGCCATGAAAATGGTTAAATCAAATTTCCATGGGTTTAAATCCTACCTGAAAACTCAATTTAGGCTCTAAGATTCAGTTAAATCGCTAATAAATCGACGTTTGCGTATGAGATGGTAAAACCTTAACTTTTAGTTTAAAAAAAATTTGTAGTGTTAAATTTTTGTTTTTTCCAAAATCGAGATGGGGTGAATACCCCTTTTGTCTTCACAAAGTACCGCCTCTGGACAGAAACATTTTTCTTACTAATTTATACACTACTACAAAACTGGGAAATGGAAACCGGTTTTTAGGGGTTTAGGAACCGGTTTTAAAACCGGTTTCTATGGGTAGGTGTTTCTAAAGTGGAGACCGGTTTTGAAACCGGTTCCGAAACTTGACTTTTGGAACCGGTTTTTACAAAAAAAACAGGTTTCTATTCTCCAGAATAGAAACCTGTTTTTTAATAAAAACCGGTTTCTATTGTATTTTTTTTTTTTAAATATATTATGCAAACAGGCCCATATATCCTAATGAAGATACGTCCATTTCATGTCTAAAACTACATCTTCGAATTGAAGTCAGTATATGGTGGTTAAAACATCCTCACAAGTTATCACAAATTTCTTCATTATGTAGTCATTTAAGTCCTGTGTCTTATAAGTTCGTTGAAATCCATTACTTCATCGACCTGCAAATTTCAAAATATAATACCATCATCTTTTGGGACAATTCTTGAGGCTTTGATATATATAACTAACACATAAAGCAAAAATAGATTCTAAATCTTAACACTTGTATATATAGTGCTATAGGATTAAACTGACATTTTTTTCAGTGAAGATGAAGTTGTCATGAAAAATGATTGGGCAATCATCTTTTAGTCACCTACAAAAAGAGATTTGTTGTTTATGTTTTTTGTCTAAGTTTCTTCGATCACCCAAAACTTAACACTTGTATATATATGTATATATTTTTAAGTGAAAAGAAAAATGAAATTAATCACCGTAGTTGCAGCAAGAATGATGAGGCTTTTGGTTTCAAGCTTGTAAAGTGAAATAGATGAATGATAAGGCTTTAAGATAAAATGAAGAGGCTTTAGGATAAAATGAATATTTTGAATTTTTTAACACTTTCATCTCCCGCCCAGATCACTTCAAAAATTTTTGAAGAAACGAGACCGGTTATTTAAAAAAAACAGGTCTCTAAACATGGGAACCGGTTTTTTAGGAAAATAGGTTTCAAAATTTAGGAATAGAGACCGGTTTTTTAGAAAAACCGGTTCCTAGTTTCTTTTTTTTTTAAACCGGTTCCCATTCACTATAGAAACCTGTTTTTTCATGTTTCTCTGAAAACCGGTTTCTTTTAGGGGTTTCTATTTTCATTTGTGTAGTAGTGATAGTTATAAAAAGAAACATCTTTCTTTTTGGGGTGACATGAAAACCAACGTTTCTTGTTATGCACAAATCTAATTTTTGATTGATATTGTTGAAGCTAGGAAATATAAAATATATATTTTATATGTATCAGATGTATAATGTACATTTGGTTGATAAAATTAAGATGTATAGTAAGTATGTTGTATTATGGGAAGATGGGAGAGTATGTTTTGTGTTGATGTTGGTCACTTTCACATACCCCACCACAAATTGTCAAAGATTGCATTCTTGTCTCCATTTGTGTTGTTGAATATAATAACAGAAAACTCACACACATCCACACAACCGAATCTTCCAAATCATCAAAAATGCATTCAATGTTTGCATTGGAGGTCTCACGTTTTATATTTCTTCAAGACGGGGAAAGATGTCTGTTTTTCTTCTTATTTTATTAATACTACATCAAATTTAATAAAAACAAAATACGGTGGTGACTCAGGTCCCTTCATATCTTAAACTAATGTGCATGTAGAGGTTCCCTTAGTTTCACTTTATTATAAAAAAATATTTACAAGGTTCTCATCTTTCCCCACCTTCCCTTCTTCCTAGAGCCCACCCATTCTCACCTCCTTATCTATATGGGGTTTAAATTTAGGTGGTCAGAAATTGAAATGCACATTACCTTTAATAAAACAAAAGTCGTAAAGGTCACTAGTCTCGGACTACTTGGCCAAGTTGGAGGTTTGGTAGAGACTAGTCGGACGTTAATCAACTTGACGTTGATTGTGTTTGACCTACTTTAATCGATTTTGACCTACTTATTGGTCGGAGTTCTATTCGGAAGCAATCTCTATGCATATAAAATTGAGAGAGGTGTTTCTAGAGAGAAATGATTTATCTTTATTCTAGGATAGGAGAATGATTGTTTACATCTTACGTTTCTCATACCCTACATATGTGAGATTAGGTTTTGTTGTTGTTATTGTAATCGATTTTGACCAAATAAATTTGACTTTGAACTTATAGATCCGACTTTGACAGACTAAATACAATATTTAACAAATTTGACTTAAAAATCAGTAGTCAGACTACTTCAAAATCTCTAGTAGTCGGGAGCAAGGTTGCAAAATTCGCTATTCGGGGATTAATCGGTCATGACTTTGAAAGAATTAATCGGTAATTCGGGGATTAATTCGGAGTTTAATCTTTATGCATTTTAATATTAAATTTCAAAAATTATATGTGTAAATATGGAAGAAAATTATAAACATAAACATAAACTTTAACATAATTGTCTAAATTTGTTCATTTTGTTCAAAAACTATAAATTTCATTTTAAATTCATGTTAAAATGCTGACCAATTTTGACTTTGACCGACTTTAATTACCAAAATCGATTTTGACCCATCAATTAACGTTGACCGATTAATTAAACGGATTTTAGGAAATCGGAACGGATTGCTCTTAAAAATGATTAATCGGAGATTAATCGGCGAGTAATCGGGTTTTTTACAACACTGGTCGGTAGACTATTACAACCGTGACTAAAATAAAGAACATTAACAAATAATCTTTATATCTGATGAAACTAACAACATACCTCCCTGTTTTGAGGGATTTTGGAGTTTTAAAAGGGAAACTTAATAAGATCTAATTGTTCATAACTTGTTCTATCTTATTTTGTTATAAAACTCAGAGGTTAAGAAGGGAAATGATAGCACTTTATGGTGATGCTTTAGTGGTTAATCGGTTACGATTGTATATTTGTTTCATGAGAGGGGTAGTGAACACATTATATGAGTAATACGGAGTAATAATATATATCATCCTATGATTTCATTCTAATGTAGTATTTTTCTTAACAATAAGATCATGACATATGGTTAAAGTAGAATAATGAGATGTAAAGAGTAAATTAAGAAATGACTCATTGTATGATCATGTGGTGGTATTGGATGGATTAGTAGAAAAGATGATATCTCATATCTCACTAAAAAAATTAATTGTTTCTGTGACATTATCAAATCAATTTGGTGGTCAGTTATGTTATTAGGTTTGGTCAAAACAACTTCAAGGGTTCTGAGAGATGAGATAGGTAGGTAGGGTTTCTTTAGTGAAAAACACAACATTTTACTTGTGCAACATATTAGAAATGCAACATAAAACATGTATCCAAACACATCTGCGCTCCTCATCTGTTTCACAAGTCCTAGAGTTTTCTACAATCCAACCTCATATTTCCACCACTTTAAAACCAAACGTAGAAAGTCATGCATGGAAACCTATTTGCTATGTTTTTTGCTAATTTACTTTTTAATTAAGTGGATATATGTTTTAACGGCCATTTGTTTAGTGTATATCCTGGTTCTAAGCTATGAAAAAAAGGACCAAATGGTATTTTGTCCTGTTCCTCATCTTATTTCGATAAAAAACCATAGACACTTGCATTGGTCATAAGACAAATTCTGTGGTATAAAAAATCCAAAATTTTGCATTATCCTAAGCCAAAGACAACTAGGGAAAGAGAACTGTTTTTCTTGGAATGAAAGATTAGAAGCTTGGAATCATGTGGAAGTCATTAAATGCAGTCTCTATAGGTGTTGGAGTTGTGAGAGAGAATCATTTTTAGGGTTCAACAACTTCTGAATAGCACTAAAATTATACAATTTGTATTCAGAAGCCTCGTGAGAATCATTAAGTACACTCTAATTTATATTATGTTGTGGGGTGAGGGTCAATTAAATTAGGTCCTAAATTTTTAATCTAACTGTACCTTAAGAATCTTTCTGTTTAATTTGAATTCTCAATAAGCTAATCAGGGTGTTTGCATGTGTTATACTCCGTATTAACTAGAGGGTTTATACTGATTAATTGGTAGAAAATACCCATAATTTGTCCTAAAGAATTTAAAAGAGAATGGTGTGTGTAGTTAATTTTATGCATCTTGCGTGCAACAACATTTTAATAATGGTACGATGATATTTTTACTCAATTTTATGTGGCATAAATGAGTTATCACGTAATTGTTTCTTACCCTTTTCCTTATTACCCTAGAAGTTTGGCCCTAAGACCTCTTGTCAGGATATCAAGACGTTAAGTCCAACTGCATTTTAAAATCCCTATTTAAAGTGCAGTAGCTGACAATTAAAGAAATTGCGTCTGAATAGAGAAAACCTTCTCAGTTTACCCATTTGTTTCATTTTAGAGATATTTCACATTTTTAATAGGACATATTATAACACTTAAAAGATAATTGTAAACTATTATCCAATATAAAACGAGTTAGATTAATCTGTTCAAGATGAAGTTTTTGTAACAGGCTCTGTTTTTTAATTGTACAAGACTTCAGCCTCATGTCGGATCTCGTTAACTGGTTTTGCATTAATTGTTGGTAGGTTGTGGTTTCTGTTACGGAGTAAATTAATATTGTTACTAAGTTTATATATATTTGTTTGTGTAGACCATAGAAGCCATGTTCGTAGGGGTGGTGGGTTAGATTCCCTTGATTAGTCTACTATGGTTTCTGAGGATGTTTGCAAGCCAAAGTCATGTGACTCTTTTATTGCTATTTGACTCTCTAATAAACAAAATGATACCATTGTTACTTGTCGTTTGACTCTCCTAAAAATATATGTTTTAGAACGCAACTGTTAGGTAGCTAGATCACAAAATGGCTTGGTCATGCTTTTGCTTCTGCAAGTGCTTCAGTGGTACCCGTCGCTTATGATCCCTGGGCCCGCAGGAGGGCCTTATTGAATACTGAAAGGTGCAGGTTCGAATCTCGGCTTGCAACTTCCTGTTGGGTATTAGGGGGAGGTGTTTTACACGGCTTACTTAGCCCTTGCGGGGTGGGCGGTATGGGTGACATAGTCACACGGAGTCAGGGTTTCTCCGCCAGAATAAACCTTTTGAACAGAATGTAAAAAAAAAAAAAAAGAAAAAAGAAAAAAACTGACATACAAATGATGTAAGAAAGCTGCTTAAAGATTTAAAATGATATGAAAGAATATCATTCGTACACAAGAAATCTGATTTCATTTAGAAGAAAAATTAAGACTGGCATTATCTTAATTATCGATGTTTATAATCTTTTTTATGTGTGAACATAATATTAATAGGTGATCATGGCCAGAAACCAGAGCGTGTTGAATTTGAGTTAAATTACATGTGACGGATGTGCTTATCTAACAAGCGATCAATAAATTAATATAAAAACTTCTAAGAACATCGCTAGTTTTTTTAGGAGACTATGAAGGATTATAAAGGTTGTTGGGTTGAAGTCAAAGTTTTTGGTTTAGACGACCCCATCCCCAAAACCTAAAGAAAAGGGTAGGCCTAGAAAGGTCCATAGCGAGAAGTTGAGAAATTATAAAGTTGATGGTATGTGAAGCGCTCCAATCTTGTTTCTTCGGTTTCCTCCGGGTGTTTTTTTTTTTTTTTTTTTGTGTTTTGTTTTTTGATTGTCGTTATAGAATTTCCTTTAGGCTGGTTATATCACAGCGTCAAAAAGCCTTCGTCAGATGAGTTGGAGGGAGCTGACGGAAGGTGACGCCTTCAAAGCAGCGTCAGAAATTGACTGACGCTTCCGTTAGTTAGAAAAGTGACGGACGGGTCAAGCCAAAAGCAGCCAATGAATGATTTTTTTTAATTTAATATTAATATATTTTTGTAATTAATTTATATTTTTTCACTCAATTTTCAATCAGATTTTACCACATCAACTTATCAATATTTGACACAAGAACTTGACTATTTGGATTAATAAATGTCAAATACACTCACAATCAAAAACCCACTTTTTCACCAAAAAGTACATAATTTGACTACACGTCACAGTGAGAGTTAGGAATAGTCTTAGGTTGGGTTGGCTTCGCGTTTGTCGAATTTTCTTTTAGTTTGGTAGTTTTTATGTGGTATGTCGTTAGTTTGACTTTGTGTGTTGGCCGTTTGTTTCACGATCCGTTTGTATCTTGTTTAGGTCTTCATTCTTTTATTAAGTAACTTTAGTGTATATACTGTATAAGTACTGATTTTTTTTAGTACTGATTTTTTTTTTCTTTTTTTTTTGAAAAAAAAAAGAATAGATAGATGAAGGTTGCAAAACATGGGCCATGTGACGGTTGAAAAATTAGTATTAGCTTTTAAAAAGTTTTTATTTTTATTTTATACATACACCAGTTTATTACTCGCGATTTTGCGGGACTTAAATATTAGGATGTGTTAGTTTTCCTTCTAATTAAATAGTTTAACGTACAATGTTAAACCCTTGAACATTTAGTGTGTTTGTTTGTGACATCAGAATCACAGATGATAATACATTTGTTTTACATCATTAAATGATTATCAAACAAGTTTTTGTTATCATAATCAAGTTCTGTTAAAACTTTTGAATCATTTAAATTTTATATCATTATGCACTTATTTATTAATCATTATGTGCTATTAAACATATATTATATATATATATATATATATATATATATATATATATATATATATATATATAGTGTAAGTTAACTTTGTGTTGTAGTTCAAGTGGTAGTAGTCTGACACTCTTTGTAAGAGGTCTGAAGTTCGACTCTCAGGGACTACAACATTGCACACAAGGTTATTCTTTGACCTTGAAATCCAACCAAGGTCATCATTCGCACATTGTATTGCGGGGTAGCGGGATGGGAGTTTTACCGGCCATGCCCTCGGGTTGGTCTGAGTTTTCTCTAGGGCAGCAGTTGGGGGCAGGTTATGAAATTGCAGGAGATGATCGCGTAGGTAGTTTAGTCATCCTTAGATGATCCTAAACTGTTGTTAGAAAAAGTACATACAAATTGATATATAACGATATTATATAGTCATCTTACCCGCGATTTCACGGAACTTAAATATGATTCAGTATTAAATTAGGTAGATTCTTATAACAAATGTGAATGTCTATATATGAGGTTGAATTTAATGATATCATGTACCCATCAATTGATTAAATTTTCGCCAATGTTTATAACCCGCAGATATCAAATTGGATTCAAAAGCTAGATTTTATCCATGACCTGTATGTGCTACGTATAAATATTTTTACCCCCACCCGTACCATGTATAAATTTGTTATCACGAATATTAATTATTAACTTATCAAAATAATAACAACATAACAATAATAATATTAAAAATAATAATTAACCTATTTTTTGCGCTATATTATATTATTATTATGTACTCGGTATTAAATAAATTGATAGAATAAATAATAATCATAATTACTTTACTACTATATACTAATTCTCATAGTTGGGAATAGTAAGTCAATAGTAACCGGTTTTACGCTTTATCGACTTGTACGTTGTGTATAAACAGTTATACCTACAAGGCCCAGTACTGAGCTACAGTGTTTTTTTTTTAATTCTCCTACTCATCCTCCCTAACAAATTTTACTAAAGGACTGTACAAAAACGTTGCCCCGATTTTTTTTAAACTAATTTTCTTCAAAAAAATGTTGTACTTACTTTTATTTTGTTATTTTTACACTTCTTTTTCCCTAGAATGTTTCCTAAACATTGCCAAATAAATGTCTACACGATGGCGCGACATCGCGCCCCCTACCACTAGTTGTTAAACTGGAATGAGATAGAGATACTGTTTAGTTTTCTTATAGAATACCGAGGATTACTAAACGCTATCTTATATATATCGTGTTTTCTTATTCAATTTAATAATTTTCAGAAGGGGTTACTAATAAGGGGTTTTTCTAAACGTAAAAATATGATAAGAATACAGTATTAGAATTTAATATGGTATAATGGAAGGATTAGATAAAAATATTTAATTTAGGAAATTGTAGTGGAGATCGAATTCTCTAGATTAGTGATATATTTGCAGATAATTTAATTAAGTTAATTTAACGGTGAAAAATCATTGAATCTTTCATCTAATGGTCAGAATTTCAACATGGAGAATCTTTTATAGAATGTTTTGCTAATATTGTTTTTGTTGTAATACTAGTTTTTTGAGCTCGTCCGTTGGACGTAAGTTATAAAAATATGATTTCACAAATTTTGAATATATAACCAAAATACATGTTGATACTATTGTAAAATTCGTTGCAGACAAATACACTTAATTTCCTTTTATGAGCCCGTATGTTTGACGGAATTTGTAAAAATATGATTTCACGATTGTTGAATATATAACAAAACCAGAAGTATATATTATGGTGAAGTACTTCGAAGATAAATAAATTGATTTTTATTTTATGAACCCGCCCATTGGATGGAAAGTTATAAAAATATTAGTTGTAACTGTTGAATATAAAATAAAAACATAAATTTATATTATAGTGAAGTTCGATGTTATTCACATTGATAATTGATAATCATTACCATTACCATTACCATTATATACTAAACCACATGAGAGGTTTGGTCGTTTTGGCCAAACCCACCCCAAAATTGGGGTCAAAACGACAATAGTGAACAAGGGAGGAGAAAAAACCAAACAACCTCCAAACTTTGTTCATTTTTCAAATTCAACCCCCATAATAGGGGTGCAAAAAGAAACTTATTATTTTAATTAAAAATCCTAAATAAACTTCACCTACATTTTCAACGGGACATATCTTTCCGCCCGCCTCGCGTTAAATTTTTTCGAACACACCGTTCAACTCAAATCAGATGAACGTAACGATCTCTTCATATATCTATAAATCAGATGATAATTACCCTTCATGTAATAACATTGAGATTTTGAATGAATGGCTTGAAAATTTTTCTTTGATTCACTTTCTATTCCATATGTCATGATATTGGAATTTCTATATGAATTACCGTAATATAATCACGTTGGCCGGGCGTCATTATATTTCACTAATTCATATTTCCATTTCAATATCACTCCACAAGGTCAGGATATGTGATCAAACTTAGATAGCTGACGTTGGAATGTTGAGTCATGAGTGACATCCCTTCGCGTGAGTCAAGAATACTTTGAATCACAATGGCGAAGTCAGGTCATATGATCTGTATGGATATGATAACAATCATATACTAACCGATCCTTTAGAGTCGGGATCAGGCAAGATGATAGGGTTTTGGCTTGACATCCTTAGGAAAGGATACAGAATATCAACAGAGGTAAAAGCAGGAAGTAAGATGAAATGGCAGTATAAAGATTAAGGGAAAATGCTTAAAACTAAGGCAGGAAAGGTTATAGTCCTAAAGATTGCTAAGGCACCTAACTAATACATAAGGCACACATAAAATGCAATCCTGGTTCTCTATAACAACCTTGGCTCTCCTAAATTACATAATGAGATAGGTATGGTGGCGTTCTATTGTTGGAATACAAGTAAGTTATGGCCCTTATTCTAAGAGTCAGACGTGTAAATATAGTTCCTATGGCAAAGTGTTTTCTAAAGATTTGAATGGTATAGGAATTCTAGGCATAACAAATATAAGTGAACTTAATGCACATAATCTAGAATGTAATGCAAATAATCAATGCAAATGAACAACTCGGTTATAGACTAGACTCACTAATGCATCCTAACTATTCATGTTAGTCACACTAATGTTACCTAGTTCCCTATAACCAGAGCTCTGATACCAACTTTAACACCCCGTCAAAATCGCCATTAACGCTGATGTTAACTCTGGTCCCAGTGCATGGCTTGGCTTCTAAATAACAGCAAAGTTCTACAGCGGAAGCAATATATCTAAGTACCTGAGACAAAACATGCTTAAAAGTGTCAACCAAAATGGTTGAGTGAACACCATAGGTTTAATAATTATAACAAGTTTTTAGACCACAAGATTTAATTATAAAGTTTAATCAGTTCGGTAGTAGTGCTGGGGTATATAATATCGAAACTAACCATAAGTTACCCTAAACACATCACGTTCATGTCGTTGAATCATTATTATGTATCCATTGACCAGCGGTCATCCGGATAGAAACGTCACTCTCAATAGCGCTACTCACAATAACTAAGCTTGCCAAAATTCTAGCAATTAACGATATCATGGTAGGGATTTAGCATGAATCAAAGCATGTTAGCACAGTTTGAACTAATCAAAATAAAGTTTTCATGTACTTGTGTCTAAGCGTAAAACAGTTTGAAAACAAGCACGTGTCTCACCCCAAAAGTTCAAAATAAGTATATAAAGAAAGTTAAAAAGTAGGGCTATGAAGTTCACCTTAGTAGCAAGTAAGTAATTCCACGCAAGTTTAAGAACGGAGTATGTAATCGGAGATCTCAACCTAGAGATATAACGTTTAATTAGTTAATGTCTAATAGACATAAGTTTGTTTATTAATATAGTAAACTATATTAACAGTGACCATTTTTTGAGAAAAGTTATTATTTCTCAAAAGTTTCTATATTTGGAAACCTACTATTTATGGAAAGCTTCCACTTATAGTAAGCTTCTAGTTTTAAGAATGTTCGGGTTATAACCCTTATCAGAGATGTTGTACAATCTTGCCCAAACTTCGTTGCTAACATGCAAGTCACTCGAATGATCTATTATTACCGAGCGGCCCAGAATCTCTTGACCAGATTCTAAGTCTTGGCATTCGAGATCCACAAGCGCCCCATAATGGTAACAAGGATCACCCTAGGCCACAAGTAGCGGTGATGTTTTTAGTCTTTGTACGCTATCTTTAATTATAACCTTCACGTTATAAGTGTATACACATAACAATTTATTAATGTACTTGTTAATTATATATATAGGTGATAATATACTTAGTGTAATTTATGGTGTTACTATATAGTTAGGTGTATTAAGTTATAATAATAATAATAGTATCATTCTTTAATTTATCAACTATTAAGTAATCTCATTAATACATGTGTTATGTATATATATATATATATATATATATATATATATATATATATATATATATATATATATATATATATATATATATATATATATATATATTCATACCTACATGTTACATATACATATAATCTTTATTATTATTATATTATGTATATGTTTAACTATATGATATATATATATTATATGTAAGTGTTATATATACATTAGTGTAAGGATGGTATATATATATATATATATATATATATATATATATATATATATATATATATATATATATAACTACTTATCATCCTTGTAACTTCTTATAATATATACATGATACATATACACACTCATACATACATACACACACACGTACATATACATAAGCATATACCTACCCATATATATGTACATACATACGCATGCATGCATGCATGTGCATCATTATCATTATTATTTACTAATCTTCACTCATGTACAAAAAAAAAAAAAAAAATCATAAACCATTAACATTATCTTATCATTTTTATCATGTTTACTAGATCAATTTTAATATTATAATCCCCACATTATTTTCACATATAATCATGCTTACATTAATACCTTCTTATTAACTTCGTACCTACAGAATGAGTAACTTTTATATTATTATTATTATTATTATTATTATTATTATTATTATTATTATTATTATTATTTTAGAAGCCAACCCATCAATTTTATTATCACCTTTACAAACGTTGATGTACAGAGTGTTTGAAAGAGTGTTTACTCTTTTGATTTAAAGTTGTTTGACAAAACTATCTAACTTATAAGGACTATATGTGAAATACTATTTTTAAAACAAAAGAAACAGCTTCATCTTCAGATACAAAGCATGGCTAATAGATCCTAATCACAACCATTAATAGTTTAGTTTAGTTTTTTTTTTATCTCGTCAGCTACATTATAGATCTTTTATTCATAATCGTATTATCTAGTGTATAAAAACTATTAATTGTTACTTCAAAGATTGAATTAAGAAGCTTCGGTTTAAGATTTATACCTTCGATTAAAACGGATGAAAAAGACAAGTGATCGATGGTGGTTGCGAGTGTTGGAGCTCGACAGAAACAGCAGCAGAAATTAGCAGCTAGTCGACTAGCACAATGGGCAGAAGTCGACCACGAATTGCAGCAACAAAAGTCGATTTTGTGGGCTGTTTTGGGCGACATTTTACAGCATCAAACCGGATGGTTTAGGTGGTGTTTGGTGATCGAGAAACACAGCAAAAACAGATGGGTTTGGGCTGCAAAAATCACGCAGCAAGTGGCGGTCTGCAGCTGCACTAAAGCAGTCTAATTTGGCTCAAAAAGGGCAGCAAAAAGACTACTGTAATGGCGGTTTTGGGGCTGACTTTCAGCTGCAAAACATCAGCAGAAAGATGGTGGCGATGGCGACAGTTGTAGTGGTCGAACACAGCAGCAAAAAGGGCTGTTTTGACCACGAATTTACAGCAGAATCATGAGCAGAAAAGTCCGCTTTAGGGGCTGTTGAGGGGCTATTTTGGTGATGGTTGGAAGTCGATGCAGGTGGTGGAGAGGGTTACCAAAACTGCCGAACAAAAGGAACAAAGAGAGGAGGTTTGTGAGTGATTTTTGTGATGCATAATGAATGAGAATACATGAGCCAAGAGGTTCCTTTTATAGAGTGAGTTCTTAGTATCATGATCAAACTAGGATTTACTAATGATGAGCTTTAAGGGATTAAGATTAGGATTAGGATTAATGAGTTGGGATTAGATTAGAATTCAAGCTTAGCATTTATCTTTTACTTGTATTTGTTTTATTGTTTTTTTTTTTATAAAAACAAGCCGCCATTTTTTTTTATAATGTTAGTCTTATTTTTTTTTTTTGCTATAATAATAATCTTAATCAACTTAATTAGCACTAAAATAAATTTAAGCATATTTTTACTCTTTTTAATTAAATCCCTAACTTTTATTATTTAATTTTAATTGTTCCCCATTTGTTTTAGAGAAAATTGCGCGAATAGTCCCTGTGGTTTGTACCACCCAGCTAGGATAGACATAGTTGTGGATTTGAGGGTGGATAGTCATTATGTTTGAATTGTTGTGCAAGGATAGCCCAAGTGACGATTTCTGTTTGATTCCTCCGTTAACCCATTCCCATGTGCCTTCCACATGAGGGTATTTTGGTCTTTAAACAATTCCCTCTTGATATCCCCACCCACCCACCCACCCACTTACTTTTCCTTTAATTCCCAATTAAATACTTTTGCTTTCTTCCATATTCAATCTTTTTAATTTTCTTCATCTCTTTATATTCTTAACAAATAATTAAGATGAATACTTGTGATAAACAAAGTAAATCACATATTCACGGTCCAAGTTAAATCAAGCCCTAATCGTTTATCATTATAAGAACAAATCAAACCTGCAAATGTGAAAATGTTAAAATCAAACCTGCCTATTTGTTACCGAATCCGATTCTTCAAAAATGCATAATCATTATCAACAGCCTTCAAGGTTTATGAACACCAAATTTTAAGATCAACAAATCAACACCTAAAATTGATCAAGGCGAGTTCCAAAGGCAGCGATTAAAAATGTTGGTGAAGGATTATCAACCAAAACATAAACAAATGTGCAGAATCAGCTATGAACAGTTCACGATACTCAAAAGTTCCAAAAAATTTCGATTTGACGAATTAGATTGTTTCTGATGATGATATAAACTTGAAGGATGCTTGAAATCTCCTCCTGAATACTCGATAATCAACAAACAAACATGAATCAAAAGAACACATTCGAATTTGAAAGATGAAGAGCAGTTTGACTTTTGAATCGAAACTTTGACTACAAAATTAGAGCTCAAATCTTCATGTTTGGATCTAAAAAGTTGTAAGTAGCTACACGAGATGATATGCAACATTTCAGCAATTTTACTTTTCCTTAACTCGTTACGAATCAGTCCGGAGGCTAAAATGGATAAGGATGAACACGAACAACGAAATCGATCCGATTCGATATGATGTTGTTGTTGTAAATCTTTTGCAGCTGATCACGAAGCTTCTAGTTATGTTGTAAATCACTGTGCTAATTTCAATTTGTTGAATGAAACATCAAATATCATTGTCGTGGGTATGCTCTCATTGAGTTAGGGTTATTGTTGAGGTTGGTGTTTATGATATCAATTCAAGTGTTGATTTGATTAGGGTTATTGTTATGGGTTTTTCAATCATAAAATTTGTATGTCTGTATGTGTATATTTGTGTATATGAGATGATTATGATGCAGGTCATGCTGTTGGATAAAGAAGATAAACTAAAATAAATAAATAAATTAATTAAAACAAAACAAAAGTAAATAATAATATAATCATATTCATAGATTTTTATTGAAGAAGATGAAGAAAAAGGAAAATGTACCAAAAATACCCTCACATGCTAGGCACATGATTCAGTTTAACGAAAAAAGTTAACAGTGTTAATGAACTGGGCTATCCTTGCACAACAATTCAAACATAATTGTCACACCCCCCAAAATGGACCAGGGATAATTGTGACCAATCATATCATAACACAGTTGTATAAACGAGAACGACTCTATATGAGAATTTTTAAATAAAACCTTTGTTAATAAAACAGCGGAAGCAGTAATACATGTTTACATTATTATTAAAACGTAAAATAAATGTTTATGAACTAAAATATAATATGCGATGTGGACTCCATGCAAGCATCAAATCTATCGTCACAAAGTTGCAAACAGCTAGCTCAATCATCACCTGAGACAAAACATGCTTAAAGTGTCAACCAAAAAGGTTGAGTGAAATTCACAGGTTTATAAATAATATCCAAAGTTTTAGACCACAATATTTAGTTTAAAGTTGATTGATATAGAAATATCAATCTAACAGTGTTGCTGCATTTTGTAATATCACTACTAAACAAGTTTACCCTATGACACCTTGTACTGTCAGTGTCGTGGAATCATTATTATGTAACCAAAGACCAACGGTCGAATGGTTAGAGACGTTACTCTCAATAGGCCTACTCACAATAATTAAGTTTGCATTTAAACGTAGCAATTGACGATATTACGGTAGGGATTTAGCATGAATCAAAGCATGACAGCATAGTTAACAATTTAGTACTTGTGTCTAAGTGTAAAACAGTTATAAAGCAAGCATGTGTCTCACCCCAAAAGTTATAAATAATTAAGTAAACAGTAAAAGTGAGGCTATGAAAATCACCTTAGTAGCACACGAAAGAATTGAACGGAAGGACGTGACCGAGATCTCAACCTAGAGATAGAACGTATGATCAGACATTGCCTAACAGACAATAGTATATAGTACTATATTGATAGTAATGGTTCACTAAAGAATTTCCATTTTCAGAAGGTTACTATTTATGGAAAGTTTCCACTTATAGTAATTTTCCAATTTTAGAAAGTTCGGGTTAATCTTTAGCAAGATGTTGTACAACTCTACTCAAACTTCGTTGCTATCAAATAAGTCAGGAATGACCAGATGTAACCGGGGGCTCAAGATTCTTGACCAGAATCTAAGTCATGGCATTCGAGATCCACAAGCTTACCCATAAATGGCAACCTAGACATCATTCACTTACGACCGTGAGTAGCGATGAAGTTCACATGAATTATACATTATCTTTGATTAACCTTCACTTTAGGTGTATACACACAACGAATTATTAATGTACTTAATAATTATATATGTCATAATATAACCTAAGTTTTATTTAATATTTAGTTACTATACCTTAGTATGTCTTATATATATTAAATATAATTACCTTTAAATAAATACCTAAATTACTTCAAAAATAATAGTGTTTTATTAATCGAACATTATTCAAAAATGTCTAAATAATAAATTAGATATCTAAAAATTACATACATAATTTTTATAGTCTTAGTTAATTATATAGATTAGTAGAAAAATTTAAGAAAATGTTTTTATTATATTTTTGTATTTATTTTTGTTTTTTACCCTTAATGTATTCAGAAAACAATTTTAATTCTACATAATTACTAAATAAACCCAAATAATTATTTTTATAATTTTTATAAGTTTTTATCAGTCTAATAACCTGTAGAAAAATATATAAAAAAATATTTTTTTATTATTTTATATTTATTCTTAATTTACCTTCGAATTACATAATAATAGAGTTTAATTATATAATAAATACCAATTCGACCCAAGTAATTATTTTTATAATTTTTTAAGATCTATATAAGTTTTAAAAACTCAAAAAAAATTATATATATTTTATTTTTGGTTAAAAGTATTTATTACGAATTTTACATTGTTTTTACATTTAAACGCTACATAATTCGTATTTAATTATAAATAATATTCCATAAATTATCAAAATTATTTTTATGCATCATAACACTTATAATACTAATTATAATATATAAACATAATTAATTTCAAATTTTACAAAGAATATACAATAAATATAAATATAAATGACAATATTGAAAAAAAATTAATAAAAATAGAAAGTACCTCAAATTTTCTTCAAGGTTTTGAAAGAATAACTTAAGTTTTTGTTATTGGCAAGAAAAAATGAATGAGGAGCCATGTATCTATAGGTAAAAAATGGTTGGTGAAAAGAAAAAATAATAATAAAATAAAGGTGCCAATTTTGACAAATAATAAAAACATGTTAAAAATGTTTTTAATATGTTTTGTCTTTGAAAATATTTAGTCAAAATTCATGGGCTCATTATTTAATTTATAAAAAAAATCTTATTTCTTTTTTTTATAAGCTAAAAATATAAATAATGATTAAAATAACTTATCATTTAATTAATAATTATGTTTCATATAGTTTTAAATATAATACGCATTAATATTAATATTAATATTAACTAAAGTTATTTTATATAATTAGTGTAAACTTTAGTTAACAAAAAGTGTCGACTAAAAATAAATATTTGATCAATGTCAAATTTAATTATATATTACATATGGATAACAACCCTATAGTCAAATTAGTCAATTCAGGCATGGAAATATGAGGGTTGTTATAGTACCTACCCGTTAAAAGAAATTTCGTCCCGAAATTTAGTTGTTGCCATTAATCGGTGTTGTTCGTACATAGACGAGGATATTTACGTTTTATTTGATTTTCACGTTCCCAGGTATGCTCGGGGCCTTGCGTGAATTCCAACGGATAGAATATTGTTCTGTTTCAAGAATTAAAATCATACAAACCATAATTTCTACAAGTTCTTCTACGAAGTGCATTTTATTATTAATGAGGAGATCATTCAAAATGATGATGTTATACAAGTCATTTCAGTAAATTGGATATATAAAATGTGTTATGAATAATATCGAGCTCATTTAAACCTTGAGCGTTTATGCCACCACGCTAGGGTAGACAAAATAGAGAGGAGTTCATGAAAATCATAGTCGTGAAATTTGATAGAGATTGTCATTCTTTACAACAAGAATGATGAATATGAGTTGAAAATATTGTTTTATCAACATTGGGTAATATGGATAAAACGATTCGATTATAGGAAGAGTATAAATGAAGTTATCTTAAAAGTTTGAAATAAGGAAATATCAGTTTGCCTTAACTTTTGACATAATTAAAGGTGATTTCCGGAATTCAAGGGATTTAAAGGAAATCTTTATAATCTGTATAAGATTTAATTCTCCGGTAATTAAGGAAATTAAAATTGCCTTGATTGTTGTGTCTAGAATTTTGCTATAAATTAGCTTCTTTTGTTTCATTATCTTCACCACTTCTATACTTTCTTTCTCGATTCATACTTCCAAAGATTGTGAAAATGCTCCATCCAGTTCTTATCCTGGATATTTTTCTAACTATAGTTTCTGTCATTCTTCTTTTTCATTTACCCCCAGAGGAATCTGTTTACTTCTACAATTACCTTGGGGTTATAGTGTTTTTAATTCTCCCGTGTCTTTATGTTGCTATACGCATTGATATACACGGTTTGTAATTTTCGTGTTGTTATCGGGCTTTATATTTTTCCTTATATGTCGGAGCTCTATGCTCTTGTTTTTCCTTCCCGACTTCAAGTCAAGCGAATAATGGTCCAGAATTCATAGGTATGGAGTTTCGAATGATCATAATATACAAAGCAGAAGGAAAGTTAATAGCACGATTTGATTTATCAAATTACCAGAATTACTAAGGATAGAACTATCAAGAATATATGTTCTTGATATGTTCAGAGGTTAAGTAGAATGTAAAAGTCATTTAACATGGCAAATGATGATTATAAAGTCTATGAATCATCATCTTCCATTAAAAATTTAGCATGACTTACTGTAATATAATCACGTTGGCCTGACGTCATTATATTATACTAAATCATGCTTCAATTCCCAACACTACTTCAAATCATTCAAAATTTAAACTTGTATGTTACAGAAATATAGAAACTAAAACAGTTTCCTTTATTATGTAACACAGATAGTGCGAAGTGATAAATAATTTTGGACAAGAATAGTTATGAATGTATCTTCAGAAATATGGAGGATATTTATAACGAAAGATACGATGATATCTTAGAATTTTCTAAGATCAAATGATAACGAGGAAAATTCTTCTGTAAGGATTTAGAATGCGTAAGGAGATCTTTTGTGATTTTCATAAGAAATCGAATCATCTAGATTCTTTGATTACAGGTTTAGTATTTGTGATTTGTCCACGGTCTCCTTCATGGTTTCCTCAATCCGTTTATTAGCACCAAATTTTCTATCGAGCGTTCCCAATACCCCATTCTTTATCATCAAACTCCTGGCTATTTAGGCCATCTACAATTTTGCTGTTTCCTCTGCATTTAATGCAGCCATATTTGAATCGTCGGTTATCAATCTGAGATGGTTTCAAGAAATTTCATTTTTAGATGATTGAACGCTGATTGTGATCGTCAAGATTCAAAGGATGTTTTCAAAAAAATTTGAATTTAAAGTGTTTAAGCGTAAGATGCATCCATCAATGGATCTAACAGTTGACGAAGACATGTTTGTGATTTTCAAAAGTAAGGAATGGTAAGTTCTGTGGTTTGATGTGATAATTCATCATAGAATACGAATGAATATAATTCATGAATGTAGTGATCTTTAAGAAGATAACACTTGCTAAAGCTTTACTTAAATTCCGATATGTCAAAATCAGAATATGTATTTGAATTTGTATGAAAATGGTTGTTCTTTAGTGAACGGATACATATGTGGATGTAAGTAGTATAGTTAATGACTGTTGAATCAGAATTGAAAAATGTACGGTGTAACATATTAATGTGAGATATAAATATTTCTCGGGTATTACCTACCCGTTAAAATATTTTCACCGTCAACAGTTTGTACAACAGAATATTTAATTACAATCTTTATGAAAATATACGTACATATATATTTTCTTTCAGATGTAATCATGGATTTAGAGTTAATATAATATTAAACTCATTTGATTTACGGTTGAAATGAGAATTAATAATCTCCAAAACCTTAGAGATTTCATAATTGTCGCGAAATATTTCGCTAATGAAGTTATGAATCAATACTTCATCGTTCATTGTTATTGATATATCTCGGTATATGATGTTGGTGCTCGTGGATTTCTTGTGAAATTCACAAGGCACGAATAATGTTTTCTAGAAAGTTTTGAGTACATCAAAAATGAAAGTGTAAAATTAAACATGTATTTGAATAATACACTTGATTTATTATGAAAATGGAGTTTATTGTGTTGAAGCAGTGATTAACGATTGTTAAGTCATTAACGAAGGATGTACATCATAGCATATTAGTGATATAAATTAACCGAGTAGTATTTACTAGTTAAGATTCACACGTAATAGCTTAGTACGAAAAGATTTATTATTGTTCCAAACCATATATATATAAAGTATACATATATAATTCTTCAGGAAGAATGAGTCAATACATCTTAACTCATTATTACTAATATTCCTTGGTATCTATGGGGCGTATGATGTTAATGTTTGAGGTACTGAGTGTGATGTTGAGGTGTGGAATGCAGATGTTGTTGTTGGTGAAGTTGATGCTGTTGGTGGTGATGCTGATGGTACTGGTGGTGCTGGTTATGCTGCTGCTGGTGCTCGTAGGTTTTGCACCATATTTTCTAAAGTCACTACTCGAGCGCGAAGCTCATTGACTTCTTCTATTATTCCGGGATGATTGGCGGTTCGGACAAGGGGATGAATAAGATCTGAAATTCTAGATATTATATATTCGTGACGGGATATCCTGGAAATGAGGGTGAAAATAGTGTTCCGAACGGGTTCGCCGGTAAGTGCTTCAGGTTCTTCGCCAATAAGGCAATGTGGTGGGTGAAAAGGATCACCTTCTTCACTTCTCCATTGATTAAGTAGACTACGAACCCACCCCCAATTCATCCAGAAAAGGTGATGACTAATTGGTTGGTTCATTCCGGTTACGCTGCCATTAGAGCTTGAGGAGTTCGAGGAATCAAGTGAGAAATCCATATTATCTGATCGAAATAAGGGTTTTTGTTATAAGATGAGTGTTGAATATTGAATGATATATTTGTCTTCTTGATATACGTATATATAGCAAAAAGATTTCCGTAATTTACGGAGGAAATTTAGAAAAAGTGTTAGACAAAGTCTATTAAGATAGATATGATAAGATATAATAAGATATGATGTGTCTATACTCCAATAATAGCAGTATGACGTGTCGAGATCATAAAATGATAAGTATGTAATCTGATAATCTTTCGATTAAAGACTTTCAATTCGTAATGGCCTATTCAGGTCTACGGCTTGAGCTATAGGATCCTTTAAATCGATAATCCAAACCCTTCTATTCTAGAGTTTCGTAGACGCCATCCGTCAAGAAAATTCAATGATAAAAAAATAACGAGAAATCAAAGATTTAAAAGTAATGAATATGAGTAGTGATGACATTATAATTTCTTTGAGATAACTCAATGACATTTTCCGGTTCACAAATCGATGCATAAAGGCATAAAGCATATAGGTACGTGATATAACAAGAAGGTTATATACGTTTGAGTATGAATATTAATAAATATAGGAGTTTCAAAAATCATGGATAACATTTCATGTAATACATATGTAATACACAAAACTATGATAGATGACATAGGAATGTCGAGAACGGTGTCGCATTTAAATGTGGTGGCGGAATTGAATAGTACTTAGGAAAGTGAGCAGAGTTCTTAGGTTAGCTCGGCATTCTAAGATAAGTAAAGTTTCTAAAGTATAGTGTAGCATTTAACAGTTAAAGGCAATAATTAAAGGCATTATAGTCAAGGAAAGTTGTAGTTCTACATTGCTAAGGTACCTAATTGTATAAGGCACACATAAAATGCAATCCTGGTTCTCTACAACAATTCTGTTCTGATACCAATCTGTCACACCCCCCAAAATGGACCAGGGATAATTGTGACCAATCATATCATAACACAGTTGTATAAACGAGAACGACTCTATATGAGAATTTTTAAATAAAACCTTTGTTAATAAAACAGCGGAAGCAGTAATACATGTTTACATTATTATTAAAACGTAAAATAAATGTTTATGAACTAAAATATAATATGCGATGTGGACTCCATGCAAGCATCAAATCTATCGTCACAAAGTTGCAAACAGCTAGCTCAATCATCACCTGAGACAAAACATGCTTAAAGTGTCAACCAAAAAGGTTGAGTGAAATTCACAGGTTTATAAATAATATCCAAAGTTTTAGACCACAATAGCAATTGACGATATTACGGTAGGGATTTAGCATGAATCAAAGCATGACAGCATAGTTAACAATTTAGTACTTGTGTCTAAGTGTAAAACAGTTATAAAGCAAGCATGTGTCTCACCCCAAAAGTTATAAATAGTTAAGTAAACAGTAAAAGTGGGGCTATGAAAATCACCTTAGTAGCACACGAAAGAATTGAACGGAAGGACGTGACCGAGATCTCAACCTAGAGATAGAACGTATGATCAGACATTACCTAACAGACAATAGTATATAGTACTATATTGATAGTAATGGTTCACTAAAGAATTTCCATTTTCAAAAGGTTACTATTTATGGAAAGTTTCCACTTATAGTAATTTTCCAATTTTAGAAAGTTCGGGTTAATCTTTAGCAAGATGTTGTACAACTCTACTCAAACTTCGTTGCTATCAAATATGTCAGGAATGACCAGATGTAACCGGGGGCCCAAGATTCTTGACCAGAATCTAAGTCATGGCATTCGAGATCCACAAGCTTACCCATAAATGGCAACCTAGACATCATTCACTTACGACCGTGAGTAGCGATGAAGTTCACATGAATTATACATTATCTTTGATTAACCTTCACTTTAGGTGTATACACACAACGAATTATTAATGTACTTAATAATTATATATGTGATAATATAACCTAAGTTTTATTTAATATTTAGTTATTATACCTTAGTATGTCTTATATATATTAAATATAATTACCTTTAAATAAATACCTAAATTACTTCAAAAATAATAGTGTTTTATTAACCGAACATTATTCAAAAATGTCTAAATAATAAATTAGATATCTAAAAATTACATACATAATTTTTATAGTCTTAGTTAATCATATAGATTAGTAGAAAAATTTAAGAAAATGTTTTTATTATATTTTTGTATTTATTTTTGTTTTTTACCCTTAATGTATTCACAAAACAATTTTAATTCTACATAATTACTAAATAAACCCAAATAATTATTTTTATAATTTTTATAAGTTTTTATCAGTCTAATAACCTGTAGAAAAATATATAAAAAAATATTTTTTATTATTTTATATTTATTCTTAATTTACCTTCGAATTATATAATAATAGAGTTTAATTATATAATAAATACCAATTCGACCCAAGTAATTATTTTTATAATTTTTTAAGATCTATATAAGTTTTAAAAACTCAGAAAAAATTATATATATTTTATTTTTGGTTAAAAGTATTTATTACGAATTTTACATTGTTTTTACGTTTAAACACTACATAATTCGTATTTAATTATAAATAATATTCCATAAATTATCAAAATTATTTTTATGCATCATAACACTTATAATACTAATTATAATATATAAACATAATTAATTTCGAATTTTACAAAGAATATACAATAAATATAAATATAAATGACAATATTAAAAAAATTAATAAAAATAGAAAGTACCTCAAATTTTCTTCAAGATTTTGAGAGAATAACTTAAGTTTTTGTTTTTGGCAAGAAAAAATGAATGAGGAGCCATTATTTATAGGTAAAAAATGGTTGGTGAAAAGAAAAAATAATAATAAAATAAAGGTGCCAATTTTGACAAATAATAAAAACATGTTAAAAATATTTTTAATATGTTTTGTCTTTGAAAATATTTAGTCAAAATTAATGGGCTCATTATTTAATTTATAAAAAAAAAATCTTATTTCTTTTTTTATAAGCTAAAAATATAAATAATGATTAAAATAACTTATCATTTAATTAATAATTATGTTTCATATAGTTTTAAATATAATACGCATTAATATTAATATTAACTAAAGTTATTTTATATAATTAGTGTAAACTTTAGTTAACAAAAAGTGTCGACTAAAAATAAATATTTGATCAATGTCAAATTTAATTATATATTACGTATGGATAACAACCCTATAGTCAAATTAGTCAATTCAGGCATGGAAATATGAGGGTTGTTATAATAATGACTATCCACCCTCAAATCCACAACTATGTCTATCCTAGCTGGGTGGTACAAACCACAGGGGCTATCCGCGCAATTTTCTCTTTGTTTTATTGATTATAAAATGTCACAATTTATCATTAACTTATAGTGTAATAGTTATAATATAACAGAAATGCATAAACCTTACTTAACAGGAAGTATCGACTAAAAATTTACTATTTGGCCAACGTTTTGTTAAAGCAACTTTACGAGCACAAAACCCTAAGGGCATTTTAGTCAGAATAGAAGTGGAAAAGTAAGGGTTGTTATAGTACCTCCCCGTTAATGAAAACTTCGTCCCGAAGTTTTAGATGAACTCTTCGGATGCATCAGCGGTAGTGAAGAGATGTGGATATTTTCGTCTCATTTGGTCTTCACGTTCCCAGGTATACTCGGGGCCTCTACATGAATTCCAACGGATTTTAACAATAGGAAATGTTACCTTGTTTCAAGTGTTTGATCTCACGATCCATAACTCCTACAGGTTCTTCTATGAAGTGCATTTTATTATCAATGTGGAGGTCGTTCAAAGGAATAATATGAGTGTCACCTGACTAGGTTTTCTCAAAAGGAATTGTGATGTTACAAGCATTTTAGTAAATCAGATACCTGAAATGTGCCATGAACATTACTAAGCTTATTTAAAACCTTTGAGTGCTTATGTCACCATACTAGGGCAGACAATCAGAGAGAAGTACTTGGAGATCACAGCCATGTAGTTTGATGCATGGCTTGTGTGTGTTAGATATGTTACCGACTTCAAATTTCAGAAGATAACCATAGGCATGATACCTTTGGTTTTCAAGAAATATCTAATGTAAATAGACGAAACAAGATTCCAGCTGAGGAGTCACTAATCAGGCTTATATGCAAAGTAAGCCATAATTACTAAGATGTCCTCAGGATGGTAGGAGTGATTAAGGAAATATATCGTTCAGTGTATTATAATACATGCGAACTTATCCTTGGAAATAGTTTTGATAGCTCGTTGTAGAATGTAACTTTATGATCATGATTTCAGTTACATGTCAATTCAGGGATCGAAACTTAACTAGGATAACATCTAGTTGCAACCCGAAAAGGAAGAAATGTTTAGAGTAACCACATAAATGTCATAAACGTTTAAGGTAACTCCTTTAGAGAGGATAACGAGGATTTTAAATTATATTTCTGATAGGAAACCGCATGAAAAGGTGTGATCTCTTAATGAGAAAGACGTACTCGCACCTATGGCGAGTCGATCTATCATTCACTTATGAGTTTAGGTGAGGACGAAAAGAAATATGAATCATTGGTCGGGCAAGGAAATATCTGAGAAATGCTTTCTTGTGCCAAAAAGATATTAAATCATAGAATTAACGTTTTACGAGTTTGCTGTGGTTGAGCCGTGAGATATCAGAAGTAAAATCTTCTCAACGGTCAACCTTACAAGGGAAAAGTTACTGAGAACATAGAGTTTTGAATGATGAACTCAATGGTAAGTTTTGAAGGACAAGAGGAATTGTGATTAATACGTGGTGTAAAATAATACGAAATTTTTTTATATAAACAAGCAATGAAAATTTTATAGAAGTTCGAGTCGTTTAAGGTGACAATTTAAAAAGGAACGAAGTTCTTAGTAAAACTAGAGTTATGTACAACATTTACTATTTTAAGTAAAATATCTTTTGAATAAAAGAATTGATTTGAAAAAGTGAAAGTATAATGTACTAGTCAAAAATAAGTAAAGGTAAATTTTATTTGTATAAACATATACGATTTATAAAATTTGCACGAATGGTAGTAAATAAATTTATTTTATAGAATTTCGAGAGGATCGCACAGTAAAATAGTTTGTGTAAAATTTTGGTAAGCAGAATTTTCAAATTGGAAAAAGATTGAGTGAAGGATTTTTGAAAATTTTGGGTGATATTTGAGCATCAATGTTACGAGGTAATGAAATCTATTGTATTTAAATACGGTTGTTGACTATTATTAGGGCATATGTTCTTGGAATTCAAAATGTTCATGTGTGAAGCTGTTGCTGACAAGTGAGATATTGACCGTCTCAGCACCGAGAACGTAGTAGTGAAAGTGGTGTTTATGAGATTGATGTTTGAAAATTCAAATAAAATCCTTGCGAGTGGTTGTCGCTTACCTTCAACGGGTTTCCTAATGGGTTTATGAAAATCTACACTAGGAGCGTAAATGTAGATAACAGGAGGCATCCTTCGAAGAAGTTTCGAGGGTGTCACTTCAAGTCACTTAAGAACATGCATCCTTCCCTCCAGCGGGGATGTGATAATTAAGCGTCAAAGTGATAAGTTGTTTAAGAAGGAAAGAATGCAAAGCTTTACAACTTTTATGGCATAGGAGAATTTGTTAATCTACTCATGGGTACAAGATAAGTAGTTTGATCATAGCGATCTCTTCGTATATCTATAAATCAGATGATAATTACCCTTCATGTAATAACATTGAGATTTTGAATGAATGGCATGGAAATTTTTCTTTGATTCACTTTCTATTCCATATGTCATGATATTGGAATTTCTATATGAATTACTGATAATGCTAAAAACGAACATATATTTCATAGCATTATTCCTCAAGAAAGACAAGCTTTTAGTTGCAATTGTCCTATTTACAAGTGATATTCGTTTAAATAATAAAAGGTGAAGACAAAAGACAGATTCGACGAATTGAAGACGCAAATGACCAAAAAGCTCAAAAGTACAAAATACAATCAATGAGGTTCCAATTATTGATAAGAAACGTCTCAAAATTACAAGAGTACAAGATTCAAAACGAAAAGTACAAGATATTATATTGTACGCAAGGACGTTCGAAAATCCGGAACCGGAACCAGAGTCAACTCTCAATGCTCGACGCAACGGACTAAAAATTACAAGTCAACTATGCATATGAATATAATATAATATATAATTAATTCTTAAAATTAATATATATATTATATTATATTTAAATAAACGTCGGCAGAAGAAAACAACCAAAAGTGGCTCTCCCCAGGTGGCCATGCGATTGCATGGCCTGGAAGGCATAAATCCATGCGATTGCATGAGCCCCTTTTCCAGATCACAGGCCTATAAAAATCGAGCTTTGGTGCACCATTTTTCAATCCATAATATCAATCTCTCTATCTATATACGTAGTATATATTTATATTTATATTTTAATTTTAATTTTAATTCTAATAATAAGGGTATGTTAGCGAATGTTGTAAGGGTGTAAGTCGAAATTCTGTCCGTGTAACGCTATGCTATTTTTAATCATTGTAAGTTATGTTCAACCTTTTTAATTTAATGTCTCGTAGCTAATTTATTATTATGCTTATTTAATCCGAAGTAATCATGATGTTGGGCTAAAAATATTAAAATTGGGTAATTGGGCTTTGTACCATAATTGGGGTTTGGACAAAAGAACGACACTTGTGGAAATTAGACTATGGGCTATTAATGGGCTTTATATTTGTTTAACTAAATGATAGTTTGTTAATGTTAATATAAAGATTTATAATTGGACGTCCCTATAAATAACCATATACACTCGATCGGACACGATGGGTGGGGTATTTATATGTACGAATAATCGTTCATTTAACCGGACACGGGAATGGATTAATAGCCACTAGAATTATTAAAACAGGGGTGAAATTATGTACAAGGACACTTGGCATAATTGATAACAAAGTATTAAAACCTTGGGTTACACTCAGTCGACATCCTGGTGTAATTATTAAACAAAGTATTAAAATCTTGTTACAGTTTAAGTCCCCAATTAGTTGGAATATTTAAACTTCGGGTATAAGGATAATTTGACGAGGACACTCGCACTTTATATTTATGACTGATGGACTGTTATGGACAAAAACCAGACGGACATATTAAATAATCCAGGACAAAGGACAATTAACCCATGGGCATAAAACTAAAATCAACACGTCAAACATCATGATTACGGAAAGTTTAAATAAGCATAATTCTTTTATTTCATATTTAATTTCCTTTATTTTATATTTAATTGTACTTCTAATTATCACACTTTTATTTATTGTTATTATATTTAATTGCAATTTTAATTATCGTACTTTTTAATTATCGCAAGTTTATTTTATCGCACTTTTATTTATCGCAATTTCATTATCGTTATTTACTTTACGCTTTAAATTAAGTCTTTTATTTATTTAATATTTTACATTTTGTTTTAACTGCGACTAAAGTTTTAAAATCGACAAACCGGTCATTAAACGGTAAAAACCCCCCTTTAAAATAATAATATTACTTATATATATATTCGTATTTTTAAAAATTAAACTAATATAGCGTTAAGCTTTGATTAAAAGATTTTCCCTGTGGAACGAACCGGACTTACTAAAAACTACACTACTGTACGATTAGGTACACTGCCTATAAGTGTTGTAGCAAGGTTTAAGTATATCCATTCTATAAATAAATAAATATCTTGTGTAAAATTGTATCGTATTTAATAGTATTTCCTGCTAAAATTTAATAGTATTTTATACCCCTTAGCTTTAACCATCAAGTATTTTTGGCGCCGCTGCCGGGGAACCATCTAGCTTAAAAGCCGGAAGCGCAACGCTAATATAAAAAAAAAAAATTACGCTTTTGTAAAAATACGTTTTAATATATTCGAAAATATAAAAAGAAAACAAAAATATAAATATTTTTAAGAGTTTGTTAAATATTTAAGTTTTATAAAAGTTTATTTATCTTTATTTTGTAAAAATATAAGTTTTATTTAATTTATATAAATATATTACATAAATATATAATACAGAAAATTCAACACAGCAAAAAAAAAAAAAAAAAAACACTCGAGTCCGGTACTGTAGCAGCCCACTCTGTGGCCCGAAACCCTAGCCCATGCAATCGCATGGCTGGATAACTTAGGACTCATGCGATCGCATGAGCCCGTCTGACACGCCACAGTTGACTGAGTACTGCATTAATTACGGTTTATAATTATTATTATTATATTTAAACCCTAATTAGGTTAGATTAGTTAAATATTTAATTTAGTTATTTATTTAATTTGTATTTTTAAGTTTAATTAGTTTTATAAAATATAAAATTAATAGTTTTATAAACTAAATAATATAAAAATAATATTTTTATAAAAATTGTACTTTTTACAACTTTTAGTATATTTTTATATTTTATCCTTTTTTAATTGTTTTAGCGTAACTTTTGTAATTTTTGCTCGTATTTATTTTTAATTCATAGTTTTTGCCATAGTTATTTTTATTTCTAGATTTTTAGGCTTTGCCGTAAAATCCCTTAAGTGCTTTTTCTTTAGACTAAGATTTAAGTGCTTTAGAATTCTGCGACGTTTTTTTTTAAGTTTTAATACCTTTTTGAGATATTGCCATTTGGGATATAGTTTTTCCTGTAAGCTTTAATATTTTTAGACACCTTTTACCTATGTATCAATTATCATTCCAATTAGTAATCTCAATTTGCGATTATAATTTTAAGTTAGTGATAGTAATAAGGTTGGGTTAGTCGAGTTTTTTTTAAGTTTTATAGTCATTTTTTTTTCTTTCTTATTTTTCGACGCCTTTTATTTTTCGATCTTTTCTTTTTCGACCTTTTTCGACGCGCTCTTTTTCTTTCTTATTTCTCGTCATTCTAGTTTTTAGGACTTAGAATTTTTTCTACTTCTTATCTATACTTCTTAAAATTAGGAAAATTTATTTTAAGTGGTTAAATTGATAGACATCAAAATTTTCTGGTTCGTAGTAATAGTTGGATTTGTACGTGGACCGGGTTATTGGAGCCAAACAGTCCTCAATTATATTGAGACCAAACGAATCCTGCCCCTCTGCTGCATCTTTTGGCTATTCGAAACGTGGGCAAAATCAGAAAAGTCTATTAATTGGAAAACTTATATAATTTTTTCTTTCCTTTTAAAAACTAATAGGATATTCAGTGAATGCACCGAGCAAGACGTTCACTACCTGTAACTAGATCAAGAAATCTAGCAAATATTATCGCCGTTGATTTTCCTTTAGAATCATCATCCAGTCGACCAAGTACTCCAATTCAAATTTCCGATAATCCATTTTTTGAACCCGACCTCACAATTGAGAATCCGGATAATATTCAGGGACAATTCATAGATCCTGAACCATTAAATTTTCCTCCGGAACCACCAATCATTCAAACAGAGATTGTTGAGGAACGAACCATTAAATCAGAATCCTCTAGTGATTCGGATTCAACAAATTCAATCATGGAAAATCTGGAACCTTTAAGTATGGAAGACCGAATGAGAGCTAAACGCACTGGCCAAGGTCACGCAATTACTCATCCAGACATTAATGCGCCAGATTATGAAATCAAAGGACAAATTCTACATATGGTGACTAATCAATGCCAATTTAGTGGTGCGCCGAAGGAAGATCCAAATGAACATCTTCGTACCTTTAATAGGATCTGCACACTATTTAAAATAAGAGAAGTTGAGGATGAACAGATATATCTCATGTTATTTCCCTGGACTTTAAAGGGAGAAGCCAAAGATTGGTTGGAATCATTACCTGAAGGGGCGATCGATACATGGGACGTTTTAGTTGAAAAATTTCTTAAACAATTCTTTCCGGCATCTAAAGCCGTAAGATTTCAAGGAGAAATTGTTACGTTCACACATAAGCCAAATGAAACTCTATATGAGGCGTGGACAAGATTTGGAAAGTTATTAAGAGAATGTCCGCAACATGGTTTAGATACCTGTCAAATAGTACAAATATTCTACCAAGGATGCGACATCACTACAAGGAAAGACATAGATATTGCAGCTGGTGGTTCAATTATGAAGAAAACCGAAACTGATGCTTACAAAATTATTGATAACACTGCTTCCCACTCACATGAGTGGCACCAAGAAAAAGATATCGTTAGATCATCTAAAGCAGCTAGAGCCGATTCTAGCCATGACTTAGATTCCATTTCTGCAAAGATAGATGCTGTCGAGAGACGAATGGAAAAGATGACTAAAGATATCCACTCAATACGAATTAGTTGTGAGCAGTGTGGAGGACCACATTTGACAAAAGATTGTCTTAGTATTGAATTAACAATGGAACAAAGAGAGAATATTTCATACATAAACCAAAGGCCTGGAAATAATTATCAGAATAATTATCAACCGCCAAGACCGATTTATAATCAAAATCAGAATTATAACCGAAATATTCCATACAACAACCAACAAGGTCCTAACAATCAACAAGTATCCAATAATACTTACAATCAGCAAAGACCTAATTTTCAAAACAAACCACCACAAACCGATGATAAAAAGCCAAATTTAGAAGATATGATGACGAAGCTAGTTGAAACTCAAACGCAGTTTTTCACATCTCAAAAACAAACCAATGAACAAAATGCTCAAGCATATAGAAATCAACAAGCTTCTATTCAATATTTGGAACAAGAAGTAAGTAACCTAGCAAGGTTAATAGGTGAAAGAAAACCGGGAAGTCTACCTAGTGATACAAATGCTAACCCCCGGAATGAAACAGCTAAAGCCATTACCACAAGAAGTGGTACAACACTTAAACCACCTGAAATACCTGTAACTTCTGATGAAGCTATTCCTACTCCACAAGAACCACAACCTGAACAAGATAAGGAAAAAGAACCGGTAGTTGAAAAGGTTAATGAAGATAACACAGCTAAGGATAAACCTTATGTTAAACCATACCAACCACCACTTCCTTACCTAAGTGAAATGAAAAAAGAGAAACTTGAAGCCGAGCAATTCAAATTCTTGGATATGTTTAAACAGATAAATGTAAATCTTCCTTTCATTGATGTGATTTCAGGAATGCCTAGATATGCTAAATTTCTGAAAGATCTAATCTCGAATAGAAAGAAAATGGAAGAACTCTCGGCTGTTACTATGAATGCTAATTGTTCAGCAGTGCTGTTGAATAAGATACCAGAAAAACTATCTGATCCAGGAAGTTTCACAATTCCATGTTTTCTGGGTAGTCTTAGTTCAATAGAAGCATTGGCAGACTTAGGTGCTAGTATAAATTTAATGCCGTTTTCACTATACACTAAACTAGACCTTGGAGAATTGAAACCAACAAGAATAAGCATACAACTAGCCGATCGATCAATAAAATATCCTAGAGGGATAATGGAGAATATGCTAGTTAAAGTTGGTACTTTAGTATTTCCAGTAGATTTTGTTGTTCTGGACATGGAAGAAGATTCTCAAGTTCCTCTCATATTAGAAAGACCATTCTTAAACACGGCTAAAGCAATGATAGACGTGTTCGGTAAGAAATTGACCCTAAGTATAGAGGGCGAGAGTGTTACCTTTTCAGTTGATAGAGCAATGCAACAACCGCAATATGTAGATGATACATGTTATTATATTCAAACTATAGATTCACATGCAGAATTGTTAGAAGAATTTCCAGAATTACAAGGAACATGAGAATGTTCTTTAGGAGAAGGAACTGAACCAATTGATGAAGCTGAAATGTTAGCTACACTAATAGCTAATGGATATGAACCAACAACAGAAGAAATTCAAATGCTAAAAGAAGAAGACAGATATCGATATAAATCATCGATAGAAGAACCTCCGAAATTAGAGTTAAAGCCACTTCTAAACCATTTGGAATACGCTTATTTACATGGTGAATCTGAATTACCTGTAATAATATCGTCTTCTCTTACTGAAAATGAGAAATCACAACTCATTTCTGTGTTGAAAGCTCATAAACCAGCCATTGCATGGAAGATTCATGATATTAAAGGAATAAGTCCTTCGTATTGCACACATAAAATCCTTATGGAAGAAGGTCATAAAATGTATGTGCAACGCCAACGAAGACTAAATCCGAATATGCAAGATGTAGTTAAAAAAGAAATTATTAAACTGCTAGATGCAGGTTTAATTTATCCAATCTCTGATAGTCCATGGGTAAGCCCAGTTCAATGCGTGCCTAAGAAGGGTGGCATGACTGTCATTACAAATGAAAAAAATGAGCTTATTCCTACAAGGACTGTAACAGGATGGCGTGTATGTATTGATTATAGAAAATTAAATGACGCCACCAGAAAAGATCACTTTCCCTTACCTTCATTGATCAAATGTTGGAAAGATTAGCCGGAAATAGTTATTATTGTTTTCTTGATGGATTTTCCGGATACTTTCAAATTCCAATAGCACCCGAAGATCAAGAGAAAACCACATTCACGTGACCTTATGGTACTTTTGCTTACAAACGCATGCCATTTGGACTTTGCAATGCCCCTGCAACCTTTCAAAGGTGCATGATGACGATTTTTCATGACATGATAGAAGAATGCATGGAAGTTTTCATGGATGACTTTTCAGTCTTCGGTGATACATTTGAATCATGTCTAGTTAATCTGGAACGAATGCTTATTAGATGCGAACAATCAAATCTAGTACTTAATTGGGAGAAATGCCATTTCATGGTTAAAGAAGGCATCGTTCTTGGACATAAAATTTCAAAAGAAGGAATTGAAGTGGATAGAGCTAAAGTAGATGTAATTGCTAAACTTCCACATCCCACCAATGTTAGAGGAGTTAGGAGTTTTCTAGGGCATGCCGGTTTTTACCGACGTTTCATAAAAGATTTTTCTAAAATTGCCACTCCTATGAATAAACTCCTAGAAAAGTATGCTCCATTCATCTTTTCAGATGAATGTATCAAATCTTTTAATATTCTTAAAGAGAAACTCACTAATGCGCCGATCATGATAACACCAAATTGGAATCTACCGTTTGAACTAATGTGCGATGCAAGTGATTTTGCAATGGGAGCCGTTTTAGGACAAAGGATTGAAAAATGATTTCAACCTATATATTATGCTAGTAAGACGTTACAAGGAACACAAACAAATTATACAAGTACTGAAAAAGAACTCCTTGCTATTGTCTTTGCTTTTGACAAATTTCGTTCATATCTCGTTCTAGCAAAAACGGTGGTCTATAACGACCATTCTGCTCTTAGATACCTATTTTCGAAACAAGATGCCAAACCAAGATTAATCCGTTGGATCTTACTCTTACAAGAATTCGATATTGAAATCCGAGATAAAAGAGGAGCAGAAAATCTCGCCGCTGATCATCTTTCTCGTCTTGAAAATCCTGAATTAGAAGTTCTAAATGAATCGGCCATACAAGACAACTTTCCTGATGAATATCTATTGAAGATAGATTATAATGAAATACCATGGTTTGCAGACTATGCAAACTACTTAGTATGTGGATTCCTTGAAAAAGGATTATCGTACCAAAAACGAAAGAAATTCTTCAGTGATATAAAACACTATTTTTGGAAAGATCCACATCTGTTTAAAAGTTGTCCCGATGGAATAATACGCCGATGTGTATCCGGAGATGAAGCTAGTAAAATTTTAAACCATTGTCACACAGGACCAACAGGAGGGCACTATGGGCCTCAACTAACAGCAAGAAAAGTTTATGATGCTGGATTCTATTGGCCTACAATTTACAAAGACGCACACCTTCTTTGCAAATCCTGTGATGCTTGTCAAAGTGCCGGAAAAATAAGTCAACGTGATGAAATGCCACAAAATGTCATCCAAGTATGTGAAGTATTTGACATTTGGGGTATTGACTTTATGGGTCCATTTCCAAAATCTCATAATAATCTCTATATTCTCGTAGCCATTGATTATGTATCTAAATGGGCGGAAGCACAAGCTCTCCCAACTAACGATGCACGAGTTGTAGTCAACTTTTTAAAACGTCTTTTTGCAAGGTTTGGAACACCGAAAGCTTTAATAAGTGATCGGGGTACTCATTTCTGTAATAATCAACTTGAGAAAGTTCTCAAAAGATATGGAGTAACTCATAAAATCTCCACCGCATATCATCCACAAACAAGTGGACAAGTTGAAAATACCAACCGAGCTTTAAAACGTATTCTAGAGAAAACCGTAGGATCAAATCCGAAGGAATGGTCCATTAAATTGGAGGATGCACTCTGGGCTTTTAGAACAGCCTACAAAACTCCAATTGGAACCACACCTTTTAAACTCGTCTACGGAAAAGCATGTCATCTTCCAGTAGAAATTGAACACAAAGCATTTTGGGCTTTGAAGACATGTAATCTTGATTTACATGAAGCTGGACGTCTACGATTAAGTCAACTAAACGAATTAGAAGAATTAAGACATGAAGCATACGAAAATTCGTTAATCTATAAAGAAAGAACGAAGAAATGGCATGATAAAAGAATCAGAAGTTCAAAAGAATTTAAAGAAGGAGACAGAGTTCTTCTTTTCAATTCACGATTCAAGCTATTTCCTGGAAAATTGAAATCAAGATGGTCTGGACCATTCATAGTCAAAAGCGTTTTCCCATACGGAACGATAGAATTAATAAATTCAAATGGAATTGAATTTAAAGTTAATGGTCACAGAGTTAAACATTACATAGATAGTCCGATGGAAGTCGACAACGAAGTTAATCACAATTTCGATACCACAGCTAACTAAGTGTGAGGAGAATCAAGTCTTTTAAGGATTTTATGTATTTCTGTTAGAGTTAGATTGTCTGTTTTCGTGTAGTTCTCGAAAATGGAACCCGAATGGTCTTTCCCTAGCAGACCCTAAAGAACTAGTCTTCTCCCCCATTCTGAATTTTTATTTTTTTAGGAAATGAAGACTGCCTGTGAACTAAACCATGGTCTAATGCTACACGCTTTGATCACTAAACGTAATAATGACACACTTCCGAGTAAAATAGTATCAGTAATCAGAGAAAGATTGGACGGAGTAAGAAAAGAATCCAGATGCGAAGATAATAAGTTACAATTTGGTAAAGGAAAATCAAAATCCGCAGCGAAAAGAAGAGCACGACACCTTGAAAGATGTCACAAATGCGGAAAATGGTCACATGGAGGTAAATGTTCAAATAATCAAACCTATTCAAATACCGAATTTGTTACTTTATGCAGAGACGGACCGTTCATATGTTTAGAAGAAAAAACACTGAATGCTCGAGGTTACGCCTATGTAGCTATGGAAAACCAATTAAACCCACTATCTTATGAATGGGATAAATCATATAACTAAGAATACTATCTCACAGGTAAGTCTGTACAGTTTTTATTTTTTTATTTTTATTTTTAACCTTTTGATAATAAACGCTAATTTGTTCGCTATAAAGTATTAAATTGGTATTGAATAAAATTAGGTTTGGCGACCGAAATTATTGATATCATACAAAAATTTATTACATCACTGCGAAATTTAACGTTTATTCTTAAGGTATAAATATCTTTAATCAATCAACCCAAAATATTTCAAAAATTCGTCATGAGTTAAATTAGGTCATGGAACCGAAATTACTTTACCGAAAAGAGGGGTGCATATTTTTGATAATATTTGATTGATTAAAGTGGGATAAAAGCCAAAAAGATTTTTAATTTTATTTTTTTACCATGTTTTTAAAATTAATATATAAATATTAAATTAATATTTTTAACTTTGTAAAATCAATATATTTAAAATTGTAAATATTTGAAAAATTAATCTTTTTAATATAATTTTGTATGTAAAAAAACAAAAATATAATATAAGTTTGGTGTGAATTTATAATATGAATTTTTATTTAAGTTTGGTGTGAATTTTTAATTTTATGCATATTTTAAATTTAAGTTTGGTGTGAATTTAAAAACAAAAATTTACTTTATTTCGCTAAGTTAAAAATATGATTTTTAAAATTCGTCGTGAGTTGAAGACTAGGTCGTTGAACCGAAATTGCTTTACCCGAGGGAGGGACGAGAACTTTTATTATCATTATTTTTAATCTTATTGAATTAAAGTATGCCAAAAACATTAAAAAATCCAAAAATCTTTACTTTTAAAACCGCGCTTTGATTTGACAAATTTTAAAAATTTTGTCGAGGGACAGACTAGGACATCGATCCGAAACGCCCTCATCCTAAAAAGAAACAAATTTCTAAAATTTTATTAATTTTATATTTTATAAAGTATAAGGTTTTATTTATTAAAAAAAAAGGCAAAACACTGTAGCCGGCACCCCATGCGATCGCATGGGATTTGCACTTGGAACCCATGCGATCGCATGGGGACTAAATGCAGGTCAGACTCAAAACTCCCAGCGGGTCTGTCTTCTCCACACAACACACACACAAACACGAACCAACCCCAAAATCACCTCTAAAATTTGCAATTTTCCACCGTAATTCGTCATTTTTCTTGCTCTAATCATGCCTAGATTCTCATTCTTCAGCAAAATGGTAAAAATTACACTCCTAAACTCATAAATTTGCTAGTTTTTGTGATAAATTCCAATTTTTTACCTAATGCAATTTTGTTAATTTATAGTGTAATTAGTGTTAAATTGTTAGTATTTTATGCATGTATAACCTAGATTGATGCTATTTAACATGATTTGAAGCCAAAAACTTCAAAATTTTTAGAAATCTAGGGTTTGTGTTCTTGAGCAATTTGGGGCTTTTTGATATAAACAGGTTATGGCCAATTTTTGTCATGAATTATTGCTAAATTGAGTAGTGTAACATGTTTAGATAGTTAAATGATCCAAACATTGATCCTAAACATGATTTTTGGAGATTAAAGTGGACTTTTTAAGTCCAAAATTCATGAACTTGATTAATTTGATATATTTGCCATTTGAGACTTGTTTAATTATTAGTAATGAATATTTTGACATGTTATTTGAGTTAAAAGCTTATGAACTTTGTATACATTCTCATATTTGCTTATTTGAAAAGTGTAGAATTGTGAAAAATTGTGAAAATGTGTATAAGTTTAATTTTGATTTAACATGTTATAGTGATTGTTTTAAGTTGTTATTTTGCTAACACTAATGCATATTTGGATGCACAAATTTTGTGTTTAATGTGTTTTGCAGAAAGCCGATACTGGAGGTTCAGGAGCATCATCATCTAGACGACCAGCACCAGAACCAGAACCAGAAATGCAACACGAACAAGAACCACAACAGGAACAACAACAACAGCCTGATCAGCACGTACCTTATTATGATCCGGTATAGTTTGTTGATGAATTCATAGTATTCCCAATGAGGCCGCCAGTAGAATTTCCAACGATTCCTGAGCACACTCTGCATCCTAATCTGAGATTTGATAGGAGATGGAGAGATTACGAGACATATCAAAGGAACAAATTCAAATTGGTAACAAAAAATGTAGAGGTGCCAAGGGTAATCGATTGAGCCCCTTTGGAAACGGTCCATCTAGCTAACCGTGTTAGACAGCTTTTAGTTCAAAGGTATGGCAGTTCTTCTTTTACAGATTGGGAACGTCTTTTCACCATTCGTAGACCTGTATATAAGGAATGGTGTGTTGAGTTGATGAGTACTGTATCACTTGATACAAATATAGTTAGAATAGATGATAGAAGATTTCTTAGGTTTATCCTTGGCGGTAGGATGTACAGAATGTCCATGCTGGACATGGCCAGGGCCTTACAGATATATACTCCTGGTGAGTTGCTATTACCCGATTGTACAAATTTGATTCATTATGGTGAAAGGGTAGATAGTAACTTTGACGCTAACGCCATTTGGAGGCGTATGTCACATTTTGATGTTTTTACATGAGCAGGAGGACACTCCTATACACATATTGACAGAGCCGAGCTTCGTATTATTCATAGATTTTTAGCTAACTCGATTACACAGAGAGGTCATAATAAAGAAAAAATTACCTTACATGATTTATTCTACCTAAAGTGTATTCGGGATCCTAGAAGCTTTGTCAATATCCCTTACTGTGTTGCTTTTTATTTATCTAAAATGATAGAGGGAATGCAGGACGGGAGTATAATAGGAGGAGGTATTTTTGTTACTCTCATTGGAGAGTATTTAGGTGTTGATAGGAACCAAGGGGGTCCATTACAGCTTTGTAGAGAACAGGTTGAGCCCTTAGGATTGAAAGTTTATGTGGGTGCTAAGGTATTGAAAAGTAGACGTAACCAGGCAGTACCCTATGAGGGATCTCATCCTCAGGTAGAGAGAGGCTCAGACGAGGAAATGGAGGAGGCGGAAGACATTAGGGATGTCTTTCGAGATGCTATTCTTGACGTCCACGTTCGTATAGATGAGGAAGCAATGACGAACGCGGCCAGACATAGTATGTATGAGCAGTGGAACTCCGAGCGAGTATACGAGGATTATAGGCGACGCCAACACGATAGATGGTTAGTTCATCAGCACCAAATCATGAGCCAGCTATCATATCAGGTACCAAATAATTACATACCTACTCGACCTGCTCATTTTGCGCCACACATCCCCGATATCCGACCACCCTTTAACCGGTATGACTATAATCAAGCCTATCAGAACACCTATAACCAACAATGGAACCCACCTGACGAGATGAACTGAACCCATATCCAGACTGATTTAGTTCCATTTGGTTATTTATATGATTTTTATGTTTTTATCTTTTTACTTATTCATGTTTAAACTTATGTTATTGAATATACTTATGTAATCTTTATCATTTTTATTATTATTGTGTACTAATATTTCACATTTAGGATTTGAAAGTGGGATATTAAGTCCCATTTCAAATTGCCATGCATGTTTATATTTGTATGTATGTATATGGTAAATTGTACAAAACAGGGTAAAACAGCGCATTTTCAAAGACTGGCATTAAGTTCAGCAAAAGCTACTAATTTTGACGACAAGATAAATGTGATGTAACAACAGACGGAATGGACAAATGATATGTACCATTTATCATTCAGCAAACAAACGCCAATATGTTTGGAAACTTTGGTAAAATTTAATCATTTCTACGCTAATCACCCTCAATAATTTAAATTGTTACTGATTTCTTGCAAATGAGGGCATTGCAAGATCTTAAGTGTGGGAAGAGGTTAAATTCTTTCAGATTTTTTAAATTTTTTTACTTTAAACACTTGGTTACCATTAGAAATACTAGTAAAGTAGTAGTTGTATTAGAATCTAGTGCTCTCTGATAATAAAGAACAGCCCTAGTATTATATACTGACTACCCAATTCTAGTAAAATTTTTCAAAATTTTCAATTAAATGAACTCAAAATCATGTTTATACATATTTATGAACGATAAAACTAGGTGTTAACACCGAAATTATTGTTACCTCGGAAAGGACATAAATTGAGAAACAAACCAAAATGTTAAAATTCATTTAAAATGGAATAGAGGACAATAAAAAGGAAAATAAAAGCCAAGTGTGGGAAATTTTCACCGAGTTATTCAAAATACATATCACATATTTTTGTACAAATAATTGAAAATACTTTTGTTTTGGACGATAATTAACTGTTTTACCCGAAGAAAGAAAAGAAGAGATGGATCTACACGATGAATCAATTCCATCGTTAAAAGGAAGTAAAGTCTTTCGAAAAAGACACGCGCTTCTTGATTTAGGTCATGAAGTTGTCGTCCAGACCAGCTGTAGGTTGATGAAAAATCTAGAAAAGTCATCTCTAAAATCAGCAGGAAATCCACGGACCTCAGCATAAAACAGGTTCGCCAAGTGGTCAGATTTATCCTAACTATGAGAAGGATTTATCTCGTACAATGGGGGGCACCGTGCAAATTAGCTTGATAAGACTAATAAATCAGATCTCCAAAAAGGATAATCTCCTTAAAAGATCAAAAATCAGCTTTTAAGCCTGATATTACTCAATCCTAGAGATTGACCTTAAAGATTGAGAATTCAAACTCATGGAATTCAATGATATCTAAACTCGAGCTTGAACGAGAAAATATTTTGATCAAATTATAAACCGATTTGTTTTCTGAAAACCCATTTTCAATGCGTTCATTACCATTGAACGTAAAATCCTAGGAATTTACCTGGAATTCATTAGGTCATCTGAACCAAATCGGGTGTCAACCGTAAGAACGGTGGTTGCATAGCATGGTCGAAGACAGGACCTTGTGCCAGACCGAAAAATCATAAGGGTGAGCTTTACTATTGCTCCTACAAAGGATAGTAATTGCATCCGACACGTTATAGACCATAATTAAAAGCATGTCAGGGGACATTGCCTTAACAGTTGTTTGTTCAACGCTTTCCTTTATAACCGGATGGTAGTTTACCGAAAGGTAATATACGGAGCAAGTATACTGGATGTGTTGCTTTCCTAATACAAGGTTAGCAAGTGGGTGACACAAAACCACAAGTTTTGAGCTAAAATTTTCAAATCTGAAACCCACCAAGCCCACAAAAATATTTTGCAAACACCGGTGAAGGGTTATTCCGGAAAACTTATCTAGGATAAAAACTAGATTTAATTTTCAAAAGATCAAATGTTTTCATAAAGATCCAATTTCCTTAATGGATCTAAATTTTATAGTCATGTGGGACTGTAAACCACATCGTTACTACCATTGTTTATACCGCCGTAAAGAAATCACTGATGTACAAAGTGTGAAGAATAAAGAAGTGATTCTAGTATTTCAAGACTATATTGCTTGAGGACAAGCAACGCTCAAGTGTGGGAATATTTGATAATGCTAAACACGAACATATATTTCATAGCATTATTCCTCAAGAAAGACAAGCTTTTAGTTGCAATTGTCCTATTTACAAGTGATATTCATTTAAATAATAAAAGGTGAAGACAAAAGACAGATTCGACGAATTGAAGACGCAAACGACCAAAAAGCTCAAAAGTACAAAATACAATCAATGAGGTTCCAATTATTGATAAGAAACGTCTCAAAATTACAAGAGTATAAGATTTAAAACGAAAAGTACAAGATATTAAATTGTACGCAAGGACGTTCGAAAATCCGAAACCGGGACCAGAGTCAACTCTCAACGCTCGACGCAACGGACTAAAAATTACAAGTCAACTATGCATATGAATATAATATAATATATAATTAATTCTTAAAATTAATATATATATATTATATTATATTTAAATAAACGTCGGCAGAAGAAAACAACCAAAAGTTGCTCTCCCCAGCTGGCCATGCGATCGCATGGCCTGGAAGGCATAAATCCATGCGATCGCATGAGCCCCTTTTCCAGATCACAGGCCTATAAAAATCGAGCTTTGGTGCACCATTTTTCAATCCATAATATCAATCTCTCTATCTATATACGTAGTATATATTTATATTTATATTTTAATTTTAATTCTAATAATAAGGGTATGTTAGCGAATGTTGTAAGGGTGTAAGTCGAAATTCTGTCCGTGTAACGCTACGCTATTTTTAATCATTGTAAGTTATGTTCAACCTTTTTAATTTAATGTCTCGTAGCTAAGTTATTATTATGCTTATTTAATCCGAAGTAATCATGATGTTGGGCTAAAAATATTAAAATTGGGTAATTGGGCTTTGTACCATAATTGGGGTTTGAACAAAAGAACGACACTTGTGGAAATTAGACTATGAGCTATTAATGGGCTTTATATTTGTTTAACTAAATGATAGTTTGTTAATTTTAATATAAAGATTTACAATTGGACATCCCTATAAATAACCATATACACTCGATCGGACACGATGGGCGGGGTATTTATATGTACGAATAATCGTTCATTTAACCGGACACGGGAATGGATTAATAGCCACTAGAATTATTAAAACAGGGGTGAAATTATGTACAAGGACACTTGGCATAATTGATAACAAAGTATTAAAACCTTGGGTTACACTCAGTCGACATCCTGGTGTAATTATTAAACAAAGTATTAAAATCTTGTTACAGTTTAAGTTCCCAATTAGTTGGAATATTTAAAATTCGGGTATAAGGATAATTTGACGAGGACACTCGCACTTTATATTTATGACTGATGGACTGTTATGGACAAAAACCAGACGGACATATTAAATAATCCAGGACAAAGGACAATTAACCCATGGGCATAAAACTAAAATCAACACGTCAAACATCATAATTACGGAAAGTTTAAATAAGCATAATTCTTTTATTTCATATTTAATTTCCTTTATTTTATATTTAATTGCACTTCTAATTATCGCACTTTTATTTATTGTTATTATATTTAATTGCAATTTTAATTATCGTACTTTTTAATTATCGCAAGTTTATTTTATCGCACTTTTATTTATCGCAATTTCATTATCGTTATTTACTTTACGCTTTAAATTAAGTCTTTTATTTATTTAATATTTTACATTTTGTTTTAACTGCGACTAAAGTTTTAAAATCGACAAACCGGTCATTAAACGGTAAAAACCCCCCTTTAAAATAATAATATTACTTATATATATTCGTATTTTTATAAATTAAACTAATATAGCGTTAAGCTTTGATTAAAAGATTTTACCTGTGGAACGAACCGGACTTACTAAAAACTACACTACTGTACGATTAGGTACACTGCCTATAAGTGTTGTAGCAAGGTTTAAGTATATCCATTCTATAAATAAATAAATATCTTGTGTAAAATTGTATCGTATTTAATAGTATTTCCTGCTAAAATTTAATAGTATTTTATACCCCTTAACTTTAACCATCAATTACCGTAATATAATCACGTTGGTCGGGCGTCATTATATTTTACTAATTCATATTTCCATTTCAATATCACTCCACAAGGTCAGGATATGTGATCAAACTTAGATAGCTGACGTTGGAATGTTGAGTCATGAGTGACATCCCTTCGCGTGAGTTAAGAATACTTTGAATCACAATGGTGAAGTCAGGTCATATGATCTGTATGGATATGATAACAATCATATACTAACCGATCCTTTAGAGTCGGGATCAGGCAAGATGATAGGGTTTTGGCTTTACATCCTTAGGAAAGGATACAGAATATCAACAGAGGTAAAAGCAGGAAGTAAGATGAAATAGCAGTATAAAGATTAAAGGAAAATGCTTAAAACTAAGGCAGGAAAGGTTATAGTCCTAAAGATTACTAAGGCACCTAACTAACACATAAGGCACACATAAAATGGAATCCTGGTTCTCTATAACAACCTTGGCTCTCCTAAATTACATAATGAGATAGGTATGGTGGCGTTCTATTGTTGGAATACAAGTAAGTTATGGCCCTTATTCTAAGAGTCAGACGTGTAAATATAGTTCCTATAGCAAAGTGTTTTCTAAAGATTTGAATGGTATAGAAATTCTAGGCATAACAAATATAAGTGAACTTAATGCACATAATCTAGAATGTAATGCAAATAATCAATGCAAATGAACAACTCGGTTATAGACTAGACTCACTAATGCATCCTAACTATTCATGTTAGTCACATTAATGTAACCTAGTTCCCTATAACCAGAGCTCTGATAACAACTTTAATACCCCGTCAAAATCGCCATTGATGATGTTAACTCTGGTCCCAGTGCATGGCTTGGCTTCTAAATAACAGCAAAGTTCTACAGCAGAAGCAATATATCTAAGTACCTGAGACAAAACATGCTTAAAAGTGTCAACCAAAATGGTTGAGTGAACACCATAGGTTTAATAATTATAACAAGTTTTTAGACCACAAGATTTAATTATAAAGTTTAATCAGTTCGGTAGTAGTGCTGGGGTATATGATATCGAAACTAACCATAAGTTACCCAAAACACATCACGTTCGTGTCGTTCAATCATTATTATGTATCCATTGACCAGCGGTCATCCGGATAGAGACGTCACTCTCAATAGCGCTACTCACAATAACTAAACTTGCCAAAATTCCAGCAATTAACGATATCATGGTAGGGATTTAGCATGAATCAAAGCATGTTAGCACAGTTTGAACTAATCAAAATAAAGTTTTCATGTACTTGTGTCTAAGCGTAAAACAGTTTGAAAACAAGCATGTGTCTCACCCCAAAAGTTCAAAATAAGTATATAAAGAAAGTTAAAAAGTGGGGCTATGAAGTTCACTTTAGTAGCAAGTAAGTAATTCCACGCAAGTCGTAAGAACGGAGTATGTAATCGGAGATCTCAACCTAGAGATATAACGTTTAATTAGTTAATGTCTAATAGACATAAGTTTGTTTATTAATATAGTAAACTATATTAACAGTGACCATTTTTCGAGAAAAGTTATTATTTCTCAAAAGTTTCTATATTTGGAAACCTACTATTTATGGAAAGCTTCCACTTATAGTAAGCTTCTAGTGTTAAGAATGTTCGGGTTATAACCCTTATCAGAGATGTTGTACAATCTTGCCCAAACTTCGTTGCTAACATGCAAGTCACTCGAATGATCTATTGTTACCGAGCGGCCCGGAATCTCTTGACCAGAATCTAAGTCTTGGTATTCGAGATCCACAAGCGCCCCATAATGGTAACAAGGATCACCCTAGGCTACAAGTAGCGGTGATGTTTGTAGTATTTGTACGCTATCTTTAATTATAACCTTCACGTTAAAAGTGTATACACATAACAATTTATTAATGTACTTGTTAATTATATATATAGGCGATAATATACTTAGTGTAATTTATGGTGTTACTATATAGTTAGTTGTATTAAGTTATAATAATAATAATAGTATCATTCTTTAATTAATCAACTATTAAGTAATCTCATTAATACATGTGTTATGTATATATATATATATATATATATATATATATATATATATATATATATTCATACCTACATGTTACATATACATATAATCTTTATTATTATATTATGTATATGTTTAACTATATGATATATATATTATATGTAAGTGTTATATATACATTAGTGTAAGGGTTATCATCCTTGTAACTTATTATAATACATACATGATACATATACACACTCATACATACTTACACACGTACATATACATAAGAATATACCTACCCATATATATGTACATACATACGCATGCATGCATGTGCATCATTATCATTAGTATTTGCTAATCTTCACTCATGTACAAAAAAAAATCATAAACCATTAACATTATCTTATCATTTTTATCATGTTTACTAGATCAATCTTTATATTATAATCCCCACATTATTTTCACATATAATCATGCTTACATTAATACCTTCTTATTAACTTCGTACCTACAGAATGATTATCTTTTATATTATTATTATTATTATTATTATTATTATTATTATTATTATTATTATTATTATTATTATTATTATTATTATTATTATTATTATTATTACTATTATTATTATTATTTTAGAAGCCAACCCATCAATTTTATTATCACCTTTACAAACGTTGATGTACAGAGTGTTTGAAAGAGTGTTTACTCTTTTGATTTAAAGTGGTTTGACAAAACTATCGAACTTATAAGGACTATATGTGAAATACTATTTTTAAAACAAAAGAAACAGCTTCATCTTCAGATACAAAGCATGGATAATAGATCCTAATCACAACCATTAATAGTTTAGTTTAGTTTTTTTTTATCTCGTTAGCTACATTATAGATCTTTTATTCATAATCGTATTATCTAGTGTATAACAACTATTAATTGTTACTTCAAAGATTGAATTAAGAAGCTCCGGTTTAAGATTTATACCTTCGGTTAAAACGGATGAAAAAGACAAGTGATCGATGGTGGTTGCGAGTGTTGGAGCTCGACAGAAACAGCAGCAGAAATTAGCAGCTAGTCGACTAGCACAATGG